>NW_005187446.1:3106272-3156499 GCF_000239375.1 Pundamilia nyererei | reverse complement strand
ACATATATACGTGTATATGTGTATGAACACAAAGATGTACAGTGGGTTCCAAAAGTTTAAGCCTGGTTACAGAAGCTTTTATTTTAATGTGTGGCTGTTTTGTTTTGGGTTTTTATGTTTGTTTGTTTTTTGAAAATTTGAAATACACTTTTAGAAAGATGAGCAGTTTTAAGATTTGAACGAGCTGCTGTTTCCATTAAACAGACCTCGGGTTTTGGGAAGAATTTGGACGCGTCGCCTCATGTCAGAGATGTAATGTGACGCAGGATATCTCTCTCAGATGTTTGTGCTTAGTGTCTGATAACTACGGAGGTAAAGCTATGCAAGTCAGCTCTCTGATCCTTCAAACGGTTTGGGGTAGCTTTGATGCATGTATAGAGCCATTGTTTTACTGGAAAATAAATCTCTTTTTTTGTCATTGGTTTTGAAGTTGCCTCTGTAAAAACAAGAGCAGCACCTCCAGTGAATTCTTGTCTTCAGCAGCGAGTTATGCAGCTGTGTATACTTTTTTTTTTTTTTTAAACTCTTGGTAAATTCTGATCTATATTCGCTGCACTGAGCTCTACATGTATGTGAATCACTTAGCTCAAAAACTCAGACTTGTGGGCCCTCACTATGATAAAATGGGCTTTTTGGTTTAACGGTGTATAGCTGGTGTGTCTGTGTGTGTATGTATATGTGCAGGGTTAATGTATATAAATCATTCTCAGTTGCTTTTCTATATTTTTCCTGATATTTTAATTAACTGACAGTGAAATTTATTCTTTTTTTTTTAACAATGACTTTAACAAAAGTTAAAAATAATAAAAAAGTAGCAGTCTGTCATATTTTCATATTTTTCATCTTATTTCTTTGTGGGAGGCCTTGAAAGGCCTGGGGTTTGAAGTGTCTGAATGATAGAAGGGCATTTAAAATTTGCAGCTCAGAGCTGCTGTTGAAGTGTTTTATGAGTGCTAAAAAAATTGCTTGCAATGCCCTTATTGCTCAGTCTTCATCTGTGACTAAGCTGTGGATTACACCTATGCAGAAACAATGAGCGGAGAAGAGAATTTCGAGTGTGAGGACGATGGTAATTTCTACAGCAGGGACTCCTTCCCTCAGGGTGGTGTTTTGATCCAATCTGCCTTCTGATAGCTGCAAAGCCTATTGCAGTGCTCCAAAGGATCAGCAGATGGAAACGTGTGCACACCTTAAGCCTGCGGGTCTGTTTTTGAATGCATGCATCAGGGAAAGCCTACATGAAACCAGCCATGGGTGACCTGATATTCATGGTGGATGCAAGACAGATCTCTGGGTAGATATGATTTGTGACTTGCAGAGTTTTGATCTGTAGATTAGCTCATTGCATTCAGCGATACGCCAGCATTAACTGTGTCATTTTCAAAGCTGGAGATGTTTAGAGATGCGCTTATTTTCACTCATATTTTGTAACAGTACTTATCTTTTGTGACCAACTGCATTAGACTCACACTGAGTAGAGAAATAGTGTACCCTGGATTCAACTTGATTGTCACTGCATGATGTGAAAATGCATATATATATATATATATGTATATAAGCAGATTTCCTGGTACTTCACGCTGTTTTAGCAGTGTCATAATAGGATGCAATAACACAGCAAACATTTAAGCAAGCCGTTTAGAGCTGTCGCTCTCTGCAGCATCTCACTGGGAGAAAACGGTGAGTGGCAGCGATATCACGAGCCAATCAGTGCAGTATTTTTATTACATTTTATTAGATGTGGGTGCACACAAGTCGAATCATGAACACCCTAAGAAAAATGCATTTTAAAAGTCATTTAAAGGCATGCCCCCGCTGATTTATTTGTACACACAATCATACTTAACTACAGTTTGGAGCTAAGAAATAAGAGAGATTTCTCTGGTGTTGTATTCAAAACCTGCACATAAGCATGTTTTTGCTGTTCTCGGTGGTCGGTGTGCTATAGAAAAGGCCTGTTTCACTTGGGATCTCGACCCATCGAGTTGGATTCCTACTGTCTCTCAAAGCAAGTGTTTGGATGGTGGGAGGGCAGGACTAATGATAGGGGGAGAGGAGTAAAGCACGGGTGGAGGAAAGGATAGACGAGTGGAATGAGGCTGCATGAAGTGAAATATTAGTCAGGACCGAGGGGCTTAAACAAGCCAATCGATGCTCTCCAATAGAAATAAATGAGAGAGGGTAGGGAGAGAATACATGGAGGCTGAGAGGGGAGAGGAGTGGCTTAAAAGCTAAGCTAAAAAAGCACAAGATCGTGGTCATCCGAAGCGTGACCGGGTGGAGTGTCAGATCATTGAGGCACCAGGGAGGAAAAGAGAGAGCCTGAAAAGCATCACGGTGCTGTGAGGGTAATGGATGGTGTTTTGAGTTAATGGCAGTTGTACTGCAATGCTTCTTCTGATGCCTGACATGGTTAATGTGCCTAAAACTTGCAGTGTTAGTGCTGCAGTGGTGTAGTCAGTGCAGGAGCATGTATGCATGTAGAGCATTGTTTGCAGTGCTATTGATCACTTTGAAGTGGTTCTCAGAGAACTTATACTTAAAGACTAGTACTGCATTAAAACATAATGACAAGCTGAACCACTGGAAATGTATTTTGCCACAGGCTGAACCATGAGTAATGCCACAAAGTGTCATTATTAGAATGGTCTGGTAGCTTTTGTATTGACACATATCTAATGCTTTATTGATAATGCAGATGTAGTAGTTGAGGTTGAATGCTTAAAAACCTATACATGGTATTTTAGTTGTGACCTAGGATTGGGAGAGGTAAATAGATTTTGTTCTGCTACTGCAACCAGTAAAGCAGAAATACAATAAAAGCCCATTTATGAAATGAAAAATGAGGGGCATGCCCCCGATTTGGAAATTATTAGTATGTACATAAAAAAATCTGTCCTCAAGACATATCAGGAGGACAACAACCAATGGGAAGACCTGAGGAGTAGGGGGTGGTGAGTCTATTCCTGTAATATAATAAAATGAAAACTGTGGATTGTAAGAAGCAATGCAAAAATTGAAGAGTGTATAGCCTTTCTATGGCTCTGGGAAATCTTAGCCTGGTTTTGTGGTCTAAAGTTCTGGATCAAGTAGTTTTTTCCCTTTTTGTTACTTCAGATCGGCCAACTATGAACCTTTTTTCCAGTTCATTTGTGAGCGCTACAGTATATTGCTAATTAGAGACATATTTTATAGCCTAATTTATCAGGTTATCCAGCCATAAAAGGGTGAAAAGCAGAAAGATGAACTTGCTAATAGGGAAGAAGCTTAAGAAAACCGTTTAAGAGCCTGAATAGTTAAAACTGTATCTAACTATCTATGTACTTCTATCTACTGTTTAAGCCATAACGAATACATAGAACCAGTTATTTGTATTTTACTTATTTCATATTAACATTACACACTGGCCTTTGAGGTGTTTGCTCATTTGACTCTATGGTACCAGTGATTTTTTTTTTTTTTTAGATCGAGTGACATTGTAATTTGGACTCTGCCGTGATTGTCAAAGTACCTTAAATCAAGGAAAATGGATTTTATTGTGCAATGGTTCTGTTGTGACCAAAATAAATCCGCGTCGCTCAGCTGAGAGACAGTAGACAGCTGACTCAGGAATATTGCGGTCACCTCAGAGACATACGATCACCAGCGCTGCATGGATTTTACTGTCATCGTGACGCTTTAAAGCTGGGCTTCGCCTCTGAACTCCCTGTAATACTTTAAAATGTTGGAATGAGGTCATCTGCACACACTTGCAGGCATACTTAGTGAGCTGTCTCTTCAATCCAGGGTGGCACGTAGCACACAGCATACCACGGCATTCCTTTTCTCGGAGGCCTGGAGGGAGCCCTTGACCTCCTGCTGCCTATACATAAAAGATATCTAAATTTGACACCACCTCTCTGATCTGTGAAGAAAGAGAAAAGGCCACATATCTCTCACACCCCCTACATCACAAAAACCATGACCATCGTTACTATCAGTGGGGAAAAGGGCAGCGAGGAGGGAAATAAGAGACAAGCACATGTTGCTCTCTTTTTTTTTTTTTGCAGTTGATCTGTAGATTCAGAATAGTGGTGAGGTTGATAGAGGCCTGAAAGTATTTTAGTTAATAACCTGATCATCTTCTGTTTGCCTTTGTTGACGTCTTAAGAAAAGCCTATGTAGTAACATGAGCTGGTCCTATATAGCGCCTTTCTACTCGAGCGCTCGGAGTGCTTTAATGCAACATGTCTCATTCATTCATTCACAGTCACACGTTCATACAAGCACTTTTTTCTGTATTTAAGTGCTTTCTGGCTAACATTTACAACTCAGGATTTGCCATCTTGTCCAAGGATACTTTGGCATGCAGACCAGAGCAGCTAGGGATCAAACCATTAAGCTTCTGATTAGTAGATGACATGCTCTACCTCCTGAGCCACAGCCTCTCCCAATGAGCTGTGAGGAAACAGACACCTGGACGTGTCAGGAAAAGTAAAAGTGATCATTCAGAACCTGCTCTGCTACTTAACCTTGAGGGAATGAGTAGCCATTAAAGTAGGCATAAAGAAACTTCCTATGGAGGGGGAAGAAACTTAGAATGAGGTAATTCCTCCTTTTCCTCCTGTTTCTCTTCTCATGATACTAAGTGTTTCTGTCTATTTTCTATGCATTAATCTCCCCAAAAGACCATTTCTGCATGAGAAAGCCTGGTCTCACAAAATTTCCATAACAAGCATGACTCCAGATACAGCTCCCATATTTTCATGGACTCAGCTAGGCTCCTTAATGGCTGCTTCAGCTGGTTGGAGAAAAAAAAAACACAGATTAGGGGACAGGAATGTCATTTTCTTCAGGCCTGCGGGTTTAAGGCACAAACCATGAAGCGCAACATCCCAACCAGGTACATTCACTTATTATCACTCACCATTTTCAACACCAAGTAAGAATAAAAAATCCCTAAAGATATCAGCAACAATTCTTTAGTCAGTACAGCTTGACAATGACGTCAATGAGACAGTAAAGTCATTTATTTTTGGAAAAACCACTGAATATGGGGACAATAATTATGCTGTGAAATTAATTCTATCCATCAACCCAGATGAAGAACGTCTAGCTTGAGTCTTTGCCACAAAATAACTTTGTTGGGGTCTGTTAGAAGCAGCTGTAGGCAACAAGAGCTGGAGAAGCAAGAAACAGCACATCAAAACACTCCTTTACACATCCAAGACATCTTGAAAGCGTATTGAATTTCATTCAGCAGAGAGGATACCAAGCCAGAAATTGTTTTAGAGGAGCTGAGCAGCATGGACTATAAAATCTGGAAGAGAGACGTTCAATAAAGGAGTTACCGCCTCCAGCCACGAGCTGGGTTGACAGTGCACCCTGGAATATGAGCTTACCAGCTTCTCCGACCCTGTGATAGATTTCTAAATCGAAAGCCAAAACTAATTACTAATTACCTTACTTGTGGTATCCCTGACTTCGAACCTTAAAGCCATGCATGACTATGAAAGGGGGGAAATGGTCCTTGAACTTGAAAGTGTCAGGAAAAGTGTGAATAAGTGAAAATCCGGCAGTGACACTAGTCTGCTGACTGCTGGCTTTTTTTCCTTCTTTTTTTTTAGTCAGCAGACAGCTGACACAAACACTCATCCAGTGCATCAGCATCACCACAGCACACACTTTGGTTTCATGCTGACACTGTGAAACTGTAGTTACCCCCTGAACTCTTCAAACATCGACTGTTACTAACAGGACAGCTGCACACACTTGTGAGCGGCGCACTTAACCAACCGGCTCTTCAGTCAGGGGGTGATGATGCCCTTTTCTATATACATTTTAGAAAAGATGGAGTGGTGACTAATATTTTGCTTGGCGTATGATACAGTTTCTGACAGACGCAGATTCTGATAAAGCTGCGCAAATATGCTGTGTTTACATATGTTTGTGTGTCTGAATGTGTGTCAGTCCTTTCATTAAAAGGGCACAGTTGTTTGGAGGCAAGATGTTCAGCTCTGATTGCCCGCCTCTTGAACAGGAGAGCGCGGACGCATTACCCGCGGCTTTCAAGCTCCACCATTCACTCCCCCTCTCTTTACGCCTCTCCCTCCCTGTATCTTTTACCCCCTGCAGTCTCCCATTCTCTGGATTTGATTAGTCTGTCTCAGGCAGCAGGTTCAGGGAGCTGTTTGCTCTGCAGAAATCCATCTGCATACATCCATCGTTTCTAGGCTGCGGGTTAGACTACACAGCTTCTAGGGCTCTATAGTGCAATCGGAGCCATTAGGATACAGTGGAGTCGGTGTAGGGCAACGATTAGAGCACGTCTGATAGAGTGAGGCCAGCCCAGTGGTCTATTAAGAAGAGTCGTGCAGCTATGCAATGCACTTACTCATCACTTCCCTGACATCTATCATAAATGCAGTCAACAACAGGTTCATTATTTGGACAGAGAGAAAAATCGGCTTCTCCATTTCCTGTCATTCAGTGGCTTTGTAGTTTGGCCAGAGTGGGTTTATCTTTCAGAAAAGGAAATGTTTGCAGAACATTTCCTTTGTTCCATTTTTTTCTTAGCTTTACTTGTGTATTTTGCAACCCCAAGTCCAAAAAGCTGTCACACTGCGTGTAAAAAAACAACAAAAAAACACACAAAAACCCCAGAAGGCAACGATTTTCAAATCTCATAAACCCATATTTTATTAACAAAAGAAGATAGGAAATGTGTCAAGTGTTTAATCTGAGATTTTACTATATCTTAGCTCATTTTGAATGTGATGGCAGCAATACATCTCAAAAAATTTGCGACAGGGCCATGTTTACCACTATGTAGCATCCCCTCTTCTCCAAACAACATCAGTAAACATCTGGGAACTGAGGACACCAGGTGCTGGATTTTTTGGAAGAGGAATTTAGGATTCTCAGCAATTTTTGTTGTGTGGTTTTTTTGTTTGTTTGTTTCATGACATGCCAAACGTTTTAAATTGGTGTATGCAGTGTGCAGTTTATTACTGATTTGCTGGGATGAGCGCTATGATCCAAGCTCCCAGTTCCATAGGCACTAATGCACCCCCATACCAGCAATATGCAGCCTTTTGAACTGAGTGCTGCTGGATGGTCCCTCTTCTCTTTAGTTCAGAGGACACCGCATTCATATTTTCTAAAAGGAATTTAAAATTTTAATTTTCTGACCACACGACAGCTTTCCACTTTGCTTCCGTCCATTTTAAATGAGCTTGAGACCAGACGAGTGTTTGTGGTTCACGTTCACGCGGCTTCTTGTTTCGTTGACAGAGCTTTGATGTGCATTTGTGGCTGGTACAGCGAACTGTGTTCTCACTCAGTGTCTTTCTAGTCATCAGAATTAAAAATGATATAATGTTTTTTTCATTAACGATTAAAGTATCTCGGTTCAAACATTTGATATGTTTTCTTTGGGTTTGTGAGATTTTCACATCATTGCATTCTGTTTCTATTTACATGTTACACAATTTATACCTCCTCCTTCATTCCCTCCTTCCTTTCCTACTTGCACTCCACAACATTTCTTTAAAATGTTTTAGCAGGTCTGCTCTGTTTTTATGTGACAGCGGAAAAACTCATTACACACAAATATCTGTAAATATTTAAAAACATGATGAGTTGTAATTCATTAAACTGCCCATTGGTGTATGAACTCCTTGAATTGCTTTCTTCCCCTAGCTATGCCGTTAAAATGATGGCTATACATCGATGCAAGCACAAGACTGATTCAGTCATAAAAAATGCATATTATAGAGGCATTTGGTATAATGATTTTTTATGCAGTAAATACACTTTTCTGTTTATATATATTTAATATCTTTATATGGTTTCTCAAGCAAAACCTTTTACAGCACAACTTTTACTTGTGATTGAAGTTTTCAGTGTGCTACTTTTGATTAAAGAGGGAAAATTCAGATATAATAAATGTGTGTTTCTTATCACCAATGAAAATTTAATGTCTAAGCAATAAAGCCCACCTTTCAAAATGCAGAACTGTCGCAGTCCTTATCTTTGCCCTGCTTTTGTTTTTATTCTTCCACTCCTTCCTTTACCCTATCCACCCACTAGCTCTCCAGCGCCTTCCTTCTGTTCCCAGTCACCTGACACACACCCACGTCACTTATTCCCAATTTCTCAATCAGCCATGTTGTATTTATACCTGCCATCTTGCTATTGTTTTCTGCCAGATTCTCTCACACGCTCATGCTGTGTTCTCAATTCCTAATTCTTTTCTCTTGCCTGCCAAATTGCCTGTAAATCTGTACTTTGCATTTTGAATTAAACCAGCTGGACAAGTGAGCATTTAGTTCTTCCGGCTTAGTCACAGAAATGTTAACAGAAAGTGAAGGTAGCACTTCTTAATACAATCTGTGACTTGGGATATAGTTTCCAAATATTTGCTATATAATTCTTTAAGTTTCAGATGTAATTTTTAAGTACCTAAAAATACCAGGAGGTACAGCAGAACAAGGGGGTAGAACTGCGGTGTCGAAGGAAAGGAGGCACAAGTTTTCAACATGCATGGTTAAACTGAATGTTAAAATTATGGATTCTCCTTTCCTTTAAATCGGTTATGTTCCTTCCTCTTGTGTTTGTGTCCTCTTTCCTTCTTTTCTCTCCTTTCTCTTTCTCAGCTGATTGCACAGCCCCAGACTGGAAAAGGCTTGTGACCAGACCGTGCAGCTCTCCAGCTTCCTCAGATCATTGGGGTTTTTTTCATAAGTATTTAGTTTTTTATTTCCTTTCAGGATTGAGCCTGAAAGGTAGTCAGTTTTTTGTGGCTTTATTTGATAATCCAGTTTTGTTATTTCATTAGTTTAGGAGGGAATTTTCTGGGTCCTACAGCCCATTGTGTGTCCTCTTTATATGTTGCTGTCACTGAGATGAGTTGAGCCTTTATGTTTGTGGCTGTAAGTCTGTCAACTGTTACTCCCTTGTTCTACTACACCCCTAAATTTATTAACAGTAAATGTTGGGACGTTGGTTTTTGGCCGTAGTGAGACGTGCACCCAAATTAGCACACATACTTTGTTTGTGTTATTGTTTCCTCAGGGGACGGGCACCAAAACCCTTTTTGTACCATGCGGTAAACATGTAAAAACTGGGCGTTTTAACATGGTGACTTTCAGATTTAGCTTCATTTGAGGATCTGCAGTTTTTACCACTTTGTATTGGCTTCATTTTCTTTTCATATCTAGAGGTTCCTGCTTCAGTGATCAGCAGCATATGGAAATCCTGGTAATGTTTGTAACCTTTAGATAAATACTGTGCATTATGTATTAGACTCACTGAATCAGAGTGCTTACATTAACAATCTCCCAATTCATATAGTTTTTTATCTAAATAGTCTCTACGTATCAATTGTGCTGAGAGTTAAATGAGAAGACCACTTCCACTCACATGTCTGTAGTAAACATGAATGTACGTTACCCCATCTGGTGAAAAAAACCACTTCCCACAACCCTAATGGTTCACTGTGTCACATCTTGTTCAAGATGGCCTCAGCTATATGTGCCTCCCCGTTCACTTCCTGTAATGACTACACTGCAGGAAGCTACAAGGCTACACCTGCCCAAGAAATAGTTCTAGTGGCGGTCACATAAAACCACAACGTGCAATACATTTCAGCTTTTTATGCAGTACTGGTAAGCTGATTTTGCTTCTTTAAGCAAGGCCAGCCTCACTATTTCCCCTGTTTCCAGTCTTTGTGCCATGCAAGCACAAGCAATTTCATATTTACTGGAGAGACATGAGAGTGGTATCGATCTTCTCACTCTCATCTAGCTATCCCTTCTAAGTACAGGACTTGAATGGAGTACTTCTTCCACCCCTCTTGTTGTTGAAAGGGAGACTTAACAGCCAGAAGATGTAAAGGGAACAGCAAACCAGTGTTTTCTGAATGAATGGACCTGTATATTTCACCAACAGGAAATAAGATGTGTAAAACAAATGTGAGTAGGTTTGTGAGAAATATGAACGGAGGAAATGCATGTGTGATTGCAGCTTTGTGTGTGTGTGGAGGGGCAGAGGGTCAGCTGTCCTTTCAGTTAGAATCTAATCAGCCCCTCTCTCTTTTCACTCATGAGCTTCCTCGTCCAAATTCTCACATTTCCTCCACATCGCTTTCTCCTCCGTCCGATTGCACATTACTCCCATCTTCCATTTCCTCTTCCACCCACCTGCTTGTTGTGTCATTTAGAAGTTTTATGTGATTTATACAGTATCATTTCCTGTAGTCGGGCTTTTATGTGGCTTTAAACTCAGAGGGAGACCAGGAAGAAAGATGGATCGGCAGAGTGAGAACTCATCTGTACGCTACAGCGTTGGCATAGCAACTGTCAACCCACTTTATTATTTCTCTTTGTATTCTATTATTCACTTTCTCTTTTACATATTTCTCACACCATACATATGACACATGCTGCAGGGCAAGACTGTGGACTAACCTTTTCATTCAAAGGGCCCATCATTTCTCTTTCTCGTGACTCCCCACTCTCCATCTTTTCCTCCTGCCCCCTAACCGCTGCGCACAATATTAAGACTTGTGAAGGGTATACATTGTGGCCGGCCACTGTTCCCATTTCCTGTCAGTTCTAATCTCCCTCCGGGCCTCTGACACTCCTTTTTCCATTTACCAAGCTTCACTGTGTTGTGTTGCGTTTGTCAGACTCCCCCTCTTTCTCTTTCTCTTTTTTGTTTTCCAACTTTCTCGTCTGTGTTCTGCTGACCAAACACCTGTTTGAAAAAATCATGCCAGAACATTCAGGTTCAGGTGGGATTAATGCTGTTTTACATAATGTACTTAAGGGTTTTATTTCAGCAGATGAGATGAAACAACACATAAGAGAGAAACAGACCGACTTTGCCGGTTAACGCTCCTTCACAATCAGCCTTCGCACCGTGTATTGTGTCATTTTAATCGCCTATTTCTAAATATAATACGGCTGTTTGAAAAAGAAAAAAAAATAGATCTGTTAAATTTTGAGGAATTGTAAAAATGTTCTCGTCAAGAACAATTTTTATGCAACATGACATCTGAAGGAATAGTTCAAATAGTTGCTATAAAGGATGGAGCTGGAACTGAAAAGCGTTTGATGAAAGACATAAAAGACGTGAATTATATTAAAAAAGATTTGTCGAAATTTTTAATAGAAACATTTTTGCAGCTTTGCATTCCTCATTTGAAACTTGAAGCTTAATCATAAAACTCGCTTTCTACACTAAAACCCACACATCCTTTTTTCCCCTTGTTGATCTAACTAACTCTCACTCTTAGGCTGCAGCAACCCCATAAATAATCAAATAGATATTATTTGTAGAGGAGCATGCAACAAACCCTTACAAATAATGTGTTGAACCAGCCACTTTCCAACCGTTACCCACAGAAAAAGACACTGGTACAAGTCATGGCAATGAAAATCATGAATAAAATATCACATTTAGAGCATTCAGACTGGACAAGATATACAAATACAGAGGCGTACCGAGAGAAGATTCAAACTTAGATGTATAAGGTCACCATCATTTTCTGTATCACTGAAGGACTACGGTCTTTCTTTCACAGTGAGCGCACAGTGAGCGAGGTGTTGGTGTATGGCTGCTGCTGTATAAATACTTGGACTCATCCTTCACATGCTATGATTTTCTTTATTGATGTCTGTCATGTTGCATAATGGCAGGATAGGCTGACCTGTCATAAGGAAACGGTCTAATCCACTCCCACACAGTTCTGTGTCTGCTCTCATCAGATTATACCGTACCCAGAAAGCCACAGCCTAATGTTAAACCGATTAGGCCAGGTAGAATAGTCTAATTATATAAGATTATACCTGAGGATATACACTTGGCTGAATTGGGATTATAACCTGATAAGTCTATAGGACTCAAATCAGAGAATCCCAGTGGAAAATCTAGTATAAGTAGTCTCTTATATATTGCAGATCTTATAGATTTCTAAAATTATTTTCCTGTAGAATAACTTTAATATGTCAGTGATGTCATGCAACAATCTAAAACCCATTGCCCAGCAGGAATATCATTGCAATAACACAAGTAGTGATACTCGTGTTATACTTAACCCTGGTCAATATGTGGCTATCATTCATGACTATGCATGGTACCTTGCAAGAGGATACATTTGAGAAAAAATATATCCATCTAGATTTCTTGAAGATGAAACATTTTCCTGGTGCTTCATAAAAGAAAAGTGCTGGATGCCAAGACTGCAGATCATCACAGCTTTACGGAGTCTGACAATAGAAGCGGCACAGCAGCACAAAATGAGAGGACAACAATTTAACGAGAGGACTACAGGAGGAGAATTCAAAAGATTCTCAACCAGACCACAAATTTCTGCGTGTTAAAAAAAAAAATCTGCATTAAAAAATATTTTGACACAGAAGGAATCACAACTTGTTTTGACCATCCCACATGGTTACCCAAACTACACTTTTTCAAGTTTTCTTCTGATATATCCTCATGATCCTGACACTCAAAGTTTGTCAGAGAAAAAAGATGCTCTGGGAAAAAAATAAAACCAGGTTTTGGCTTTAGATTGTAACACTTGGAGTTGGAGTAAGAGTGATTTGGTCACAGTTTTTAACAGAACCTAAATGTGTTTTTCAGCTCTACAGTTTTCATGTGGCTCTCCTCCGCACTTAAGAAGTTATGACGCATCATAATGCTGGAAAAAATAAGGCTCACAGAAAGTGCCAAATTTCAACTTACCTCTAATGTGTGCACTTTTGGGACTGTAACTTGGAAAATATTCACAGTAAGAAGTTATATCTAAGGAAACTATTCTCTCACAGTTGTCACAAAATATACATACAGTACTGTGCAAAGGTCTTGAGCAACCCTTCATTCTTCGTATCTTGCTTTCAAGGCACCAGAACCTCACATTTTTTTAAGTGGTCTTGATCAATAGTTCTCTTTGGACATTGGCTACTTTTTCATTTTTTCCAGTCCCATCCTTATAGCCGAACATTTTTTGTTTGTTTGTTTGAAAAAAAAATCACCTAGTTCAAGGGATGAAGCAGTGTTGTGTCTACACAGACAACACACAACTTAGCCAACATTTTTCCCAAAGGGCTGTGGGCTGAAAAGTTGTCCTATTTTAGCTTGATGTGCAGTGTGTCCTTATAATTCTGAGCAAAGTGGCAGCCTTTAAAAAGCTATCTACACCAGATGAAAAGTACCTGAAAGTCGTTTCCTTAAGCAATGATAAAAAATCCCTCAAAGATCTGACACAGGACCAGAGAGATCCAGCTCTCCCTTCAGTCGATGCATCTACCATTCCCTGACCCTCATCAGAGATGGTCTAAATGGAAGGGTGGCTGTCAAGAAGCCATTCTTACAGAAGGGCAACAGGGGAAAGGCTGAGGTATGCCAAATTACACAGGAACTTCAATCAACAGGATGGAGTGCTGAATTCAAATGCAACATTTTTGGTTTACATTATTGTCAATATGTCCAGAGGAGGTCAGGAGAGAGGTACACCAGTGTGTGTACAGCCATCTGTTCATCACAGTGGAGGCTCTGTTGTGGTTCGAGGCTGCATTTTAGCCAGTGGTGTTGGAGATCTTGTTGAAACTGTTGGAATTATGAATGCGGAAAAGTACCATCAGATTTTGATCCACCATACAGTGCCACCTGGAAAGCATCTGATTGGCAGCAGCTTCATTCTGCAGCATGAGAATGATCCCAAACACACTGCCAGTGCAGTAAAAGCCCAGATAGAAAAACACACAAAGGAGAACTCTTAATCTTACCTCAACATTATTGAGGCAATGTGAGATCATCTTGACAGAGAAGAGAAGAAAACTCAGCCAATATGAAAGAAAAAAACGAGCGTTGACTGTCCTTCAAGAAGCCTGGAGAACTGTTTCTGGAGACTACTTTTAAAGACAACTACAAGAAAGTTTCCCTAAGAGAGTTCAGGCTGTGCTAATGAATAAAGGTGGTCATACTAAACCCATTTCAACCTCATTAGAATTGAAAAACGATATTTTTACCTTATATAGTCTATTTCCATGTAAGTCTCTGAACCCCTCTGAAAGGTGGCTCAAGACCAGAGATGGGCAGTAACGCGTTACTTGTAACTTTTTTCAAGTAACGAGTAAAGTAAGGGATTACTATTGCAAAAACGGTAATTAGATTACCGTTACTTTCCCGTAGGAACACTGCGTTACTGCGTTACTAAAACCATGATTTTTTATGCGAGAATGTCTCATGACAGTGACGTAAGCGAGTGCTACGTTCGTGGCAACAGCTGTGTGCAGATCAACAATGGATAATATATCGAGTATGGGAGAGAGTATGAGCGTGCAGCGTTTAAAGCGTGGAAGTACTGACCTTACTTTGAGTTTGATTCCATAAAAAGTGACAAAAACATTAGTGTCCGTTGTGCATGAGAAGAAAACTTATTTTTGCAGCGAAAATAACCCCCTAAACTTCCAAGCAAGCGCTGAGTGCGCTATGAGGTAATGGGAAATTCACAGAGAAACTCCACTGACCGCTGCGGCACACCTGCACCAGGGTAAACCTCCGCCTCCCCTACTCCTGCTTTACAGGTGAAAATAGAGCAAAAGGACCGCTAGTCTTTGATTTTATTTATTTTCTGCTGTGTTTTACTTGCATCTATTTGAAAGACTGAGTGTAAACACACAAAAAAAAATTATTTTATGTGCTGGAATGTGCAGAAAATAGGTTTGAATATTAAACAGAGAATGTTGCATATAATTAAATTTTTGCTTGATGCATAAAGTTATAAGGTTAAAACTAATAAAACAAGTTTAAAAAATAGACTTTTCCATTTGATTACATTTTGCATGATGGATTATGCAGAAAAAGTAGAATTAGGCTGAAAGATCTATCACTTTATGTAAATCGTGTTTTTAAAAAGTAACTAAGTAACTAAGTAATTAATTACTTTTGAAAATAAGTAATCAGCAAAGTAACGGGATTACTTTTTTGGGGAAGTAATCAGTAATTAGTTACTGATTACTTTTTCAATTAACTTGACCAACACTGCTCAAGACAAGGACAACATACCAGCCAATGGTCTCAGATTAAATGTATCGGCATTATCTAAACTGGTTTTCTGAAAGTAATTCGTTTCACCTTATAATCAATCAAAATTTGATGAAATGATTTCAAACATGTATTGCATAAGCGATGTTGCAGGATTACTTTTATAGACACGCATTAACATCTATATTTGTCTTAGGCATGTGTCTCCCCTCCGCTGCAGTGTTTGTTCTGGAAATGTTTCTCTGCGTGTATTTCTGACGTGGAGTTGGCGGTCCCAGCATCCTTCAGTGCCGTGTTCCAACAGGTGCCATAAAGAAAAAAAACAACAACAAATGGCTCATATAGTCTTTATTACAGCGGCAGCAGCTACGAATGCCACATGGATCACTGGTTTTAATAATAACCCCGTAACAACCGTTTGGTGGCCACATCTTAAAAATCCTGCCACCTGTTATTTCGCCTTTCCGACTCCGTCCAATGGGAGTGAGCGGCAGGTCTGGAGGCGGAGAAAAGAGGGAGAGAAGTTGGAGGAGAGAGTGAGAGACAGAGTCGGAGAGACGGAGAGCCGTAGATTGAGTGTTTGTCGGTGGAGTCACATATTAAATCGCAGACTTTACAGCTCATCTGGGGACTCTTACTTCACATCCACGCCGTCGTCTTTTCCCCCCACCACCTCCTGTTTCATGCTGCTTACGTGCAGCCACAGGTTGACCGATTTATCCGAGTCACCATGGATTATTCCGCTTCATCCACTGCCGATTGCCACTGACAGGATCAAAATGGGAACGATCAATACATCACCGATGACTGGGAGAGAGACAAACTGATCTTATCAGGTGAGCGGAAGACGGAGCCATCATCAGCGGGGAAGCGACGCGCATTTTCGAGAGATAAGACCTGTGGAGGACCTATATGAAGGGAGACGAAGCGAAAAGATGATGGGATGGCCGTGACAACATGAAAAAGAAAAAGTGCTGTGGTCTGCTTTCATCCAGTCCGTGATTCGACACAACTAACCTGGGGGAAAAGGGACCGAGGCAGAAGAGGTCGGAGGTAGGTATATGGGAAACAGTCAAGGAGGAGATGGGTGGTCGTGAAGGTGTCTGGTTATATCATACTGAAAGTAGGCTGTTGTTTTGGATCAATCAGAGGATACTAAAACGCAAGCCAACTTATGGTTAACTGAGGCTTTCGCACTTCTGCTCTGATCTGGAATTATTATCCTTTAGTCTCTGAGGCTGATCTCATTTTCATAGTGTAAAGCCAGAGGATTTGCACCATCCTCCTGGCTAACAACACAGATGACATTTATGGAATAGATTGCTGGAAGCACTGTGGGATGTGAGAGAACAAGAAGACACTGGGAAACCGAGAGGGGAAGCGCTGAGAGAGGCTGATTGGGCAACTGACTCAAATGTGACTCAAGGAATAACATATTCCCCAATTATGACCACTTGTCTTCACTCTGTGTTCCCTCTTTGTCACACATCCTCAGCTTTTGGAGTTCAGTCTTCTCCCTCATTTGTTTTAACCATCCATCACAATGTTTTCCTGCTCCTTCCTTTGTTTTTTCTGTATGTCCTTCATTACCACATTACGATAAGGAACCTGTATTCTCTATCGTTTTCTCCGCGGGCCACTTTATATTTCCTCTCTTTTCTCTTCCTAGACAGGTGTGCGGCCACAGCTGTGATCATGGAGCCTCCCCCTTCTCTGAGCTTGGCTCTGCTAGGAGGGAGCGAGGATGAGGACCAGCGATTCCTCCTTCCCCTGGGCAGTATATCCCATCCTTCCACCGCTGGCGCCCAGCCAGGATCAAACCACTCCAACCACATGGGAGGATCAAGCCTCGACCGTCTAAACGGCAGCACCTCATCCCCCTCGCCCGCCACGCCCAACTTGCCCCCAGCATCTCTCCCGAAGTTACCACTTTCCTCCGCTGGAGCTCAGCCTTTGCCTCCACCCATCCCCAATGCCCTGCACCCCACCAGCACCCCACTCTCTTCCTGTCTGGGCTCACAGCACAGCCTGAGTGGGGACAACTCCCCAGTCTACAATGCCCTTTTTTACTCGTCCCATTCGCCATCCATGGAGCGGGAGAGGGACAGAGAGCGTGACAGGGAGAGGGGGTGCAAACACAGACAGGCCAGCCCTCTGGTTCACCGTAGGGACAGTAACCCCTTCACGGAGATTGCCATGAGTTCCTGTAAGTACACAGGTGGCGTCATGAAGCCCCTGAGCCGCCTCAGCGCATCCCGGAGAAACCTAATCGAGTCAGACAGCAGCAGCGAAACCAAAGAGGGCGCCGTTTCAGCTGTTGCTGGCGCAACTGCTGCTGGGGGGCATGACCGGCAGCGAGAAGCCCCCCCTACCTGTTCGGTGACCCAGTCCTCCACCAACCAACCCCCAATTCAGAGCCCGCCAGAGATTGTGATTTCATCCAAAGAAGATTCCCCGTACCTCAGAGGAGGTTATGACATCACCGACTCCACATCCAACCAGATGTCCATCTACCACCAGAACCACGCACTAGTGGAGAGCAGGCGTTCGCAGTCAGGGAGGGGCAGCAGGCAGGGAGGAGTTGGGGCAGTGGGTACCGGGGCCAGGGGCAGCACCTCCAAGGCTCCCAAACGAAAGAACCAAAACATTGGGTATAAACTGGGGCACCGCAGGGCGCTGTTCGAGAAGAGGAAGCGGCTGAGCGACTACGCCCTGATCTTTGGAATGTTTGGCATCGTAGTCATGGTGATTGAGACAGAGCTGTCGTGGGGCGTGTACACGAAGGTGAGGGACACAAATGAGTGACACTTAAAAAGACACACCAATAAAAAGATCACTTGTGCTTAGTGCTGGGGCTGGGCCATGTGTTGAAATGTTCTAACCATCAATAAAATAAATTATTTCCTGAGTTGAAATCTTAAGGAGGCAGACCACAAAATTAGAAACATAAACTGACAGCTCTCCCTCAGAAAATACTGCCCAGAAGTCATCTAGTCGCTGATAACTGAGCGCAGTCGTTGTCTTTTGGGAAACCAAGCTGCACTCCAGCCATGTCTTAGAAAATAAGCCTGATGATGACATAGCACAGTGAAGAGGGTTACCTCAGCTCACACTTGAAAATTAATACAAGAAAGCATGCGTTAGAAACTTGGAGTGTGGACAAGCCTGTGAATTTATCAGGCAGAGGGGTCTAGAGAAAGACATTATGAAGTTCCCCTGTGGGAATTGTAGGAGCCAGTGTCTTTAGCTAAGGACTGATACTCACAATATCTTTGCCTCTGCTGCTTTAGTTTTAATTTGTCTGTCATCAATCCCCCCAGGCTTTTAGAGGTATGACACAAAATTACCACAGTGTCACGTTAATGTAGCTGCATTGCATATGCGTAACAATTATGAAACCAGGCTGTCGTTTCCCAAAAAGTTGATTCTGTTCATCTGGACGTGGCGTTTTCAGTGGGAGAAACCTTTTGTCACTCATCCAAGTGACTTCTTCAGTCTGAGCTGACTGCAGGTTTCCCCAACCTTATAAACAGTGCATTTGCATAATGACTGACGGCTGTCATGTATGTCATGGTTATATCTCTGGTGCTTATCTAGAATCTCCTGGGTTAACTTTGTCTTATTTGGGCTTTTTTGCCTTTTGCTTTTTTTATTTTTTTATTTTACAAGCAGCCCATAAACACTGACAGGAAATGTAGGGGATAAAGAAAGAAAGAAGATTACATGTCCCAAAGGTCATCAGGCAGATTTGAACATTAGGTAGTACGATTACTGACCCTCCAAGTCACTAGGACACCCCATTTTTTACCCGGTTTAGGCGGTGCAGATGAACCTTTTAGTCACTGAATTCATGATTGCAACAACTATTGCAATGACCAAGCTTGACAGTTACTGCTTTTGGGTGATGTAATGCAAGGATGCTAAGGACATGGAGGGGGCAGATTATCAGAAGGAGGCCAGGATCTCATTTGTTTGTGTAATGGGGGGTGTAATAAGCTGAATAGGCCCCTGGCTGCTGTTCTCTGTTTATTTTGTGTGTGCGCGTGTGTGTCAGGAAGCCTCGGACCATGTTGTGCTCACCTTGCTGTGAGACACTTTTGTCCTCATTCTAGCCTCCCTTTTTTGGTCAGAGATATGACACAGGCTTTGCTTTCTTTAGTTCATAAGGTGGAAACATGACTTCTGCTTATGCAGCTTGTCATACATGGATCGCCAATGATGTGAAATAATCTGTGAGATCAGCTGAGTGCACAGATTAACAGGTAGCTTTTTAGAATAGCCCAACTGGGTGTGTTTCCCCATCTTTCTCACCCTCCTCCTGTGTTTCTGTTTGCAGTCTGCGATCTCCGGACTCTTTCTGTTAATGCCGTTGCTAGAAAAATCTCCCTGCTGTGTCTTTTCTTCTACTTTACAAAAATCACTGCTTTAGAGGTCCTTTTTTTTTATTAATGAAAGTGCACGGTCTCTAATTCCCTTTCAATCCCTCCTCTTCTCTTTTATTCTCTTCTGTCTGCCTTTTCTTTCTTTTTTTCCCTGAAGGAGATGGCAGAGACTTATGCCCTCTTTTTCTGCCTGGGCCTTTTCTATTTCAACTCCACGCCTGTCTCTTTGTCCTGTTTTCTTCATTCCTTTCTTTCTTTCTTTTTTTTTCCTCCTTCACTATCTCTCTCCCTCTGCTCCGCTGCTCTTCCAGTGGGCGTCAAACTGGGGGAGTGTGATCGGAAGAGAGAAGCGGCTGGGTGAGAATGAAAGTCTGTGGAAGGAGAGGAAAAAAAGGAAAAAGGCGATAATGAAAAGCCTGATTTAGGTTCTTAAGCTACAATCAATTTAGCCCTCATCTCAAACAGGCTGCGTTATCTATCAATACGAATCAATGGACTGAGTGATTTCGAGCAGGGTAATCAAAGTGTTTGTCAGCACTCTCACCATATTAATTAATTTCTGATCATCAGGGCATATTGGGGGAAAAACAAATCGTATATGAAATGTAGCAAAACATCGCGGTCTGTCTTCAGCATCTTGCATTTCTAAAGAGAGAATCCAGAGAGTTAAGTGTGCATCAAAATTCATCTTAAATGGAGACTGTAAAATTTTCTGTCTTCTTTATGGCTGCGTATTTGGTTTGACTCCAACAGACACTGGAGTCCCATCAGACAGCTAAAACCCTCACTTAGATAATTGAGGTGGATAGAAGCCTGCTGGCTGTTGTGGGGAAAAAAAATGGATTGAGATCCCGAGGATGAAAGAACGATCGGGCTGGGAAGATGAATGGGTGGAAGGAGGAGAGGTTCGCGCACTGCTTTAAACGAGTCTAGGGGGCGAGGTTTGAGTGATTTCTTCCATTGATTATTGATAATCACACCCACGCACATGCACCGTGCACCTCCGCATAAACATGCTGTGCAAACTGCTTTATTGAAAATGGATGCTGCCTTTCAGAGAAGCCATCCTTGAGAGCTCGTGTTGAAATATGACCGGTTAAGATCATTCGTCATAGATTGAAAATATATAATGCACGTGTATAAATATAGCCTCTTAATGGCTCCTTTAGGTCTCCCTTCTTTGACAATGGCTACAAAGCAAATGTCACTGTATACTGATCAGTCTGTGTAGCTCTACCTAAGCTTCTGCACTTTTTTTCTGAAGGTCCAGCTGCTCTAGCTTTGCTCCCAAAAATAGAGATGAAGAATAAGAATGGAACCAAACAGAGTTGGCTGGATTGTGTGGAGCGTGCATGTTTCTGTGTGTTGGAAGGGTAAATGGAGAGAGGTTAACTGAGGAGGACACAGTGTTTCGTGACTGTGGGTATTGTGAGTAAGCTATATTCCTGTGCAGAAACAGCACAAACCCTATCAGCACACTCTTTTTTGCCACATCTAAGACTTTTCCATTCATTGCTGTGCAGCCTCTATCTTCAGTTATCAGCCTTTGCAATTTAAGTTAAGTTCAAGTCCATGATTAAGGCCACTTCTGTAGGACAAAGTTTGATTGCAGATAAAAATTATTATCTTGTACAGCCTTCAGCGCTCTAAGGCACAGCTGTAAATTCCTGCATTGTAAATATTCAGGCACGGTTGTTGAGCCTAGATAGATTATGTAGAGAGAATATTAAATGATGAAATAATTCATGAATGTGAAATAATTTAATTTTTGGCTCATGGTGACTTTTTGCCCAAAAGGCTTCAAAGAAAAAACCTGAGCCTTTAATTTGTTGTCATGCATTTTTAACTCTGCATGTTCTGTGACCTCTCCTCATGATCAGTGTCACTGCCACACACCCAGGATCGTGACATGTCAAAATGTTAACAGCAGTGTGAGGACAGCCTTCTATATGCTTCTATTATTATTTTGATGAGGAACAGGGGGTCCTGGTCTGACACGTGTCTCTGTCTGAGAATAACTGGGGCCCTTGGACACTTGGGACCTTAGCATGTGGGCTGTCACAGTCAGATCAATAGATCTTTCACAGAGGCTCACATAGCTCCTCGGGGCCAAGCTCCAAGCCACATTTCAGGCTTGCAACGCTGCTATTCTGAGGCGATGCCCAGCAGTTGTTGACTTCACCTGTCACACTATCAATGCGTGCATTTGGCATGTGTGAGGGTATCAAGTGTGAGTATGTACCCTCTGTCTGCTTCTCAACACAAGCATCAGCAATGCTGCCTCCTATTTCCCCTTTGCTTCCTTGATTCCTTCCTTCCTTTCACTGTCAGAGAAAGTCCCTCCCTTGGCGAGTCTTAAATATGCCTCCATTCCCCCACGAGAGTCATTGCCTTTCAGCAGCCTTAAAACCTCTTCCTCAGTCCCTCCGCAGCACCGCCATCCCTCCCGTTCTGCCCTCGCTCTGCTATCTCTGACATTTACTGGTAGACCTTTCTGCACATTTTCTCTGCTGGTCCACTTACAGTGGCTGCACGCTGCTTTAGAGACAGTACATGAGGTCGATCAGGGAATTAAACTCCCACCATATTCTCTAAAGAAGCTATCAGCCATCTCTGCATTTTTGTGCAACTGCACCTACTCTCCTTCTCAACCTTCTCCCTTTTCCTTCAGTCCATTACACACTGCCTTCATCTTCTAGATCACAGACTTCTAAGCGACTGTAGATCCCAGAGGTCCTACAACTAACAGGTACAAATATGCTTGTTTGAGCATAACAAGGCTAAGCAACCCCTGGCTGTATGTGGAAGTGCTGGTACTTACATGGTTATGTTAAAACTTGTGTGCTCTGATGGTAAACATTCACGTCACAGGGTCTCCTCTGTGTACACGCACACATATGGAGTGTGTGTCTTTATGTATTTAGCTCTGTCACGTTAGTACCCATGGATGCACCTGCTAATGTGTGTGTGTCCACATCTCCCTTTGTCTGGATTTAATTGAGTGTGTATGGCCGTAATGGTGTATGCCGATGTGCATTCGAGTGTATGCGTATGGTGCGTGTGTGTGTGTTTATCCTGGAAGGGTGACATCGCTTCTGTCTATTGCCTGTTTCCCTGGAGACTGATTGCAAGAAGGCATCACTCTGACAGGGAGAGACCCCCAAGGCTAAGGCATTACATCACACGCAGACACATGTGCACACACGCACATACTCATTACAACCGCGTGGTAAGTGACACGTATTTTCTCTCATGTCTGTGTCAATAAGGTTGAGGTAGGGGCAATTGGGGGAAACCCTCTAGATACTACCTGTCTGTGTTTGTGTGTGTGTCTCCCTGCTAATTGAACTAAAGAAGCTCAAAAAGCTCATTATCCCTGCATGTTGTCCACAGAGCCAGTGATCAATATACGCTAATCACACACTTATGCACAGCTGGCTAAGAAAGAAAGGAAAAAGAAGAAACACAAGCATATGTAAGTTGTATTTCCAACAAAGGAGCACCAAAGAGCCAATCATCAGCTTCAAAACAGCCAAACCAGGAATCATGTCAGTCAGTCTGGGCCCTGTTAACATACGGAGGATATCTTTCTGTTATCTGGCTTCACTTACACTAACATTGGCAATCAGGCTAAGCGGTCACACTAGTGACAGTGCTTATTGACTCAATTATCAACCTAGCTTCGAGCACGTTCACATGAAAGAGTGCCATTAGTAGCATCTGACCAATCACAAACATGGATGCGTGAACTGGCAGCAGAGCGCCTGGTTTTACAAATGATAAAAATATAATAATACAAAAATCTGAAGACGTTAAACACACAGTGCAGATTGAAACCATCGCGGTAGTTGAAGGCAAATCAGCATGAGCATGAGTGTCTGCAGCAGGAGAAGCACTGAACTGTAGACGAGACTTAAATAGTGCTGTATGCACGTGCGGGTGTTTTAACTGCTTTAGTTGGTAATGAATGCTCGGTCATTAGGGCACAGGACAATCTGTGTTATTCCACCAAAGTAATATTGAGATGTGCATGAGATAGTTTTAGTGTGTATTTTTTCTGCTGCAGCCCTGGTGCAGTTTAAGGCTCTGAGAGTAGCCGAAAGACTAAATATAAAAACAAATTCAGTGTAGGAAAATACAATTGTTTCATCTAAGAATCTTCGAATTCTTATTGAATTTTATCAGAGAAACAAAGACTTTAGACACTGTTAAAAAACTGCAGACCCTCATGTTATCCTTCCACAGAGTCCAAGAATGGTGACACTATTTTGTAGGTGGTGATTTTATACCTCTTGATTTATAATCTTGAACATAACCCGCTCCAGAACAGGTCATATCAGCAGCAGAAGTTACCATGACGATGTCCCCCAGTAGCAACTGAACCACTTTTTTAATACTGAAAACCCCGAGTTACATTTTGAAGTTACCTGGATAAGCCCAAATCATGCTTCCCAGTTTTTGCAGAGATGGACGCACAGTTCATTTTCACAACTGTTTAAAAAAAGTCCTTAATTTAAATTGGTGTATTAAACCAAATGTGTGCACATTTTGGAAGTTTGCTTACTTCTGTAAGCTTGAAGACTCAATGGACTGTTTTTACTTAGAAAACCTTAATTTAGCCAATGCTGAGTTCATTATTTAACTGTTTAGGCTTTGATTATGGTGGATGTGCAGTGCGGTTTCTAGTATCCATGTGGCTAAAAACAGTGTATTAAATAACCTCTATAACTAAGTCTTCTGCAGCCATTAATGAAGTTCAGTCATTGTTGTTGGTGGGATGGGCCAGAGGCATCGAATAATGTTAGCACCGTGGATTGAGCCATAAATTTAGCTGTAATCTTGTGTATAGTAAAAGTAGAACACGCAGGGAGTTTTTTAACACCTTATTTTGAGACTATTTACCAAACTTTTTTTTATCTGCTTTGTCTGTTTTCATCACATTTGAATGGTGTTTTATGTCCCAGTGGCCATTGAAGTAAAAGTCATGCCTCTCCCTGTTTTATTACGCAGTTATACAGGCTTATTGACCTAAAACAGTCAGATGCACAAGATATGGTCTATATGAACCATATCAGCCACTTTTGTGTGGGACGGTGAAGTGTTAGGTTAACATTCACCCATTTTTTTTATCAACGCTGTTATCTCTGAGGTCAAAATGCTTCTATGTTTATATTCCAGTTTCCTAAACTGTGCTTGTCCAGGATGAGGGTAAAGCGCAGCCTAACCCGAAACAGGTCACAGGTGACTCTATGAATGTTAAGAGGTTAAGTGCGACACAGAAAATTTCCCTTCAGCTTGCATATATGATTTGTGGTAGGGAGCTGCATGCTGTTTCCATAGATGAGCACCGCTAAAGCACAGGTGTTACTAAGAGCATTTGCAATGATTGCACTTTTCTCAGGTCTCACTATAAGCGATGGCAGTGTGTTATTGAGCCTACAGTAAAAGTACTATTAAAACTAAAGCAGCCAAATGAAATTCAGCCATTTATCACTTTTTTTTTTAATGAATTACACCTGTGTTTGCACATTGCTCGTTGCCTGGCAACCCCACTGTGACAAAAATCCAGTTGGTGTTATTCATCACGAAATCACTTGATGAGCATGTAACTCAATAAACAATTAATCCTTACATTTCTGTTTATGAGCAGATTAAACCTTAAATGCATCTGCTTTTCTCTAACCAGCAACCCAGCACCAATACGAGGCAGGTTAAGCCACGTATCAATATCTGCTTGCAAACATAATTTAAAATAACAATACCAAATAAAGTTGAAGTCTGTTTTGATCATTTGTTTCTACAGGCAGCCTACTCCGTCATATGCTGTTGTAACAAAATCCTTTTGGAAGCAAGTTTCACCAATCAGCACCCGTCTTATTAACGCAGCTGGGAAGTTACTTCGTCTTAAAAAGATTCAGACCAAATCGAGATGAATCAGAAGAGGCGTTGCCAACACATTACAATCGACTTTTATTTCAAGTTAAACTGAACAAAAACTAGCAAACAATCCCGAATATGTCCTCAAATGAGTTCAATTAAAGTGAAACTTCATTTTTAGATTTTGTTGTACTACACACACTTCGACACACTTAATGTTTACAGTACGCCAAGAAAAACTACGACTTTGCAACATGTAGACATTCCTGCTCCCACACAGAAACTGATCCTCGACTATTAGCTGGGGTCAGTGAATTAACATGATTGGTTCATTTGTTTCCTGATAAAGGTGATTGGCTCTTTGGAGGGAGTGGTAGCATCATTGTATTCAGCACTCTTTGAGTGGCATGTCTCTCTCATATAAGGTCTGTAACACTGTATGGACTGGGATCTACAATCCAAAATTAGTCAGCACAGTAAACACTAATCCCAGTCAGTTGCTTGTGGTCATTTCAACTTGGCTGTGCAATATGCATGCATGCTTTGCAGAGGAGCGCAGATGGTCAGTGTATTTATTTATGTCCCCAGTGAAGTCAAGCTTGAAGAGAGCTTTAAGCTTTAAGAGCTTTTACCTTCTTAAAATAAGGGGAAAAAGGAAAACTGTGGAGTGACATTTACTTTATTGGAGAAAAAAATGGAAAAATGAACAAAGCTTTTTGTCATTTATGAAATTTCTACTACAGAACATTAATGAAAAAAAACACTTTGAAGAAAACAAGGAAGCTGAGAGCTTAATTGAATTACATGATTTAATTAGACAGGGTGTAATATTGTCTCATGGTATATATATTTAAGGATTAAACAAATCGTAGGTAAGGAAAGAAAGCCGTCAGGACACGCCCAGAAATTTCCCTGCACATAATCCGCCTGTGAAACCGCAGCTTGTCATTAATTAGTGAGTGCTAGAGGTGCCGGCAGGTGGGAGCTTTTTGAACTTTGGACAGACCATTACAGTCGTTTCCCCCACTGCTTCCAGCCTTCACGCTAAGCTGCTCTCTCAGCAAGATAGCAAACATTTTCCAAGTGGCAGAAAGTTAACTTGTTCCAGAAACATCACAGTTTCAAAGCTTTTTAACTTTTTTAATTAAGGCACAAGTCCTGCTTGTTGTAAGGAATCATGTGATGTAAAGTTCATCATCGACCCGTGTCTGCAAATATGTGCACAGGCTCTAGAAGTCGAAAGGAGCGCGCATGCACAGAGTACAGACTGTAGCGCGTGTGCAGTACGTGCGTGCCGTCAAGCCTGCATCCCACCAATTTCGCATCTGCACTGACATTAAAGTGAAGCTGCTTTTGTCTATAAAGACTTTAATGCTGGCGCATTCATTTATAATGCAAACACTTGAATCAAAAGGTGGCACTAAAAACTAATAGACCCATGCCAGCCTGTTAGAGTTTAAAAAAATCATGACTGTAAAAAAGCTGAAATGAACAGAAGGCGCGCCAGTAGGCGCATATATCTCCTTTTTGCAGTTAAGTTACTCACTATACAGGTGGAATAAGTGAAGTGGAAACAGGCAAACAAAATGCTTTTGACAGTGTAATGAGACAACTGTCAAAAAATCCCAACGACCAACAGAGTGCTGGGTGTAAACGAAGAAAGCGAGAAGGGAGACCGTAGAGAGAGAGAGAGAGGGAGAGAAGGGGGACGTAATCTCCCATCACATTGCAATTCACTAGTGCGACTGTGTTTAAACAGATATGGTGCTGAAAGCCAAGAGTGAAACCAGCATTTTTCTCATTAGCACAACAATGTTGGCTTCCTTTGCACCTAGTTTGCTTCAGTGGGTACAAATGAGATGTTAGCAGCAGTGGAGAAGGAGACCGAGACAAGACAAGCAAGCACAAGCAAATAAAGACAGAAAGACAACAGCTTCGGGTAAGCTGATAGAGGAAATCAGTGCGAGGCAAAGCTAGATATTTTCCCAGTGTTGTGCGCTGGCTCATAAATGCACTGACATGAGTGACAAATGTGAATACATCCATACAGCATGTGCATTTTAGTGTATTATATGAACGGCGGAAGGGGAACCCAGCCTCAGATTCATTCTCAGATTGCTCTAATTACAGTCAACAGAGGAGCACGTCAGTGTGTATTAACCAACTAGACTCTGTGCGTGCTTCTGTGTGTTTGTTTGACATTGAATTAATACCATTAAGGCCACGAAGCATAGACAGAGACCCTAAATAAACACAATAACACACTAACACACTCTATTTTCCAGGAGGCTGAGTTGCAATATATATTCATGAACCCAAAATGCAATGTGGATTCTGTCTAATAACACCACGGAGGAAAGACTGAGTAATATGTGTCTAAACTCAGAGTGCAGACCCGGATTAAAGAGTGGTGATTAATGCTCAACAGTCTCCCACTTTACCCCCAACCTACCGCCTAAGTCTTAAGGTGGCTCAGGTCTTTCCTGGCGGAGGACATAAGGCTGTTGCGCTCGGTGTGTGACCTTGCTGGTCCCGCCAATGTGCTTTGAGTTTCTTATTTCTTCTTTTGATGTGTGTGTGTCTATTCAATTGTGCCTTTCAAAACACAGACCTTGAGCTGATGTGGACAAATGAGTCGGATTGGCAAGCTTTATTTTAAAGAATTAGAAAATGAATCAAGCTGACTGGTTTGTTTGAGTTTCTGAGCTTTTGCTTTTATGTGCTGATTTTTATTTATTTTTTTTGCCTTTGAAACGGAGCATTTGCAATGAATGAAAATGTAATGAATTCCTTAAACCCATCCAGTGTACTGCTATGAAACAAATGCAATTTCTGATAAAAGGTCATACACTTAAAACTTGTTTAACTGGTGACGGATGAAAAGGACGCGTGAAAGCAGTGTAGTTTGATCTGAAGCTTATGAAGTTTTTATAGGTTTAGTAAGTCTGTGGATCTGCATTTAATACTGTTAGCAAATGTACACTGAAATCTTTCTTTCTCACATTCATCCACTGATTCATTCCTGTATTTACGTTATATTAACACAACCAGATACGTCATTATCAGTATAGATGTATTCTCCAATGGACGACCAGACTCTCCGGAGAGCAGCTAACAAATTAATCGAATGCACTTTCCCCTTTGAATCTCTTTGTGTAGATCAGATGTGTGTAGCCCAGTGTATTCTGACCAAATGTACAAATGTGTTGTGTACCTGTGTGCAAACATGCGTATGATAGCTCACGTAAGTGTTGCTGCTCTCGCAGTGTGAAAGGTGAGGGGGTTAGAGAAGCCAAATAAGTGCTATGAGTTGTATTGATTGGAAGATACTGGGCGTTGATTATAAGCCCTGTGAAACCAGACAAGGAGTTAACGCTCGACTGCAGAAAGATATTGATAGGCGAAAAGCAACCATTCAACTTCTGTTCTTTGAAACTGGCTTTTGTTTTGTCTTTGCTGAGAAATTGCAACAACAGTGCTGATGCTATTTTAGCAAAGGAGTGAGAGAGGAGTGAGTGAGTGGGACATCTGTGAAACCAGCCTAGTGACTGAGTCTGGACATTCAAGTTTTTTTTAAGACTGTTGTTTTAGGTGAAGCAGACTGAACTGAGTGGAAATAAAATCAGTGTAAAATCAAACACACAGCTAATTTAAAACATTTTTCAAGGATCAGGATTTGGGCTTAGTTACAGAAGAGGTTCTTTCACTTGGTTCCAGTGAACCAAACTCTTAATGCTTCAGCATAACAAGACATTTTGGATAATTTCATGCTCTTAACTTTGTGGGAGCAGTTTGGTGATGGCTGTTCTTGCTGTTCCAACATGACTTTGCACCAGTGCACAAACCAAGGTCCATGGACATGGATGAGACGTTTTTGTTTTGTATGTATGCATGCACACCTGTTCAACTGCTCATTAACATAAATATCAGCCAATCATGTGGCTGCAGCTAAATGCATTTAAGCATGTAGACATGTACTCATAAAAGACAGGCTGAGATTTAAACTGAACATCGTGGGGAAGAAAAGAAATTGATGTGACTTTGAGTGGCACGATTGTTTTTATCACACAGTATTTGAAAAACTGCTGATCTTTTGGGATTTTCCTACATACATCTGTAGGGTTTACAGAGAATGGTTTGAAAAAGAAAACATAGCCAGTTAGCAGCAGTTTGGACAATAGAAGAAAAACATAGCCTGGTGTGATGAGTTTTGATTTCTGCTTTGACATTTGGATGGTAGGGTCATTCGATTGTCACAAACAGCATAACTGTATGGATCCATCCTGCCTTGCATCAGTGGCTCAGGCTGCTGGTATTGCTGCTGACCATGTCCATCCCTTTATGACCACAGTGTAGCCATCTTCAGAGGGCTCCTTCCAGGAGGATAATGCACCATGTCAAAAAGCGCAAATCATTAGAAATACCGGTTTCTAGAACACAGAAAGGAGTTCAATGCACTCAAATGAACTCCACAGTGAACAGATTTCAATCCAATAGAGCCCCTTTGGGATGTGGTAGAACAGGAGATCCACATTGTGAATGTGCATGTGTGATGTTATCATTGTAATATGGAGCAAAATGTGTTTCCAGCACCTTGCTGGGTCTATGCCGTGAAGAATTAAGGCAGTTCTGAAGGCAAAAGAGGTCCAACCCAGTATGAAGTGGGTCTATATATAAACTCACCGGCCACTTCATTAGTAAGATTTGCTGTGGAAATTCTCCCTGTTTCTGATGCTAACTTTGAATTAACATGTTGAAGTGCTTAAACACTTTTTTGACTGCACTGTGCTAAGTGTTGTGGAGGGGGATTATGGTGTGGGGCTGTTTTTCAGGGTTTGGGCTTAGTGTATGAAGAGTTCCTTTCACTTAGTTCCAGTAATACAAACTCGTAATACGTCAGCATACCAAGACATTTTGGACAATTTCATGCTCCTAACATTGCAGGAATTTGGGGATGACCCCTTCTTGTTCCAACATGATTGAGCACCAGTGCACTAAGCAAGATCCATGAAAACATGGGTGAGCGACTTTGGTGTGGAAGAACCTCATTGGCCTGCATAGTCCTAACCTCAACCTGATAAAACACCTTTGGGATGAAGTAGAGCGGAAACTGTGAACCCATCAGTGTCTGACCTCACAGTAGAATGGTCAAAAATTCCTACAAACACACCCATAAACCTTGTGGAAACTCTTTCCAGAAGAGTTTAAGCTGTTGTAGCTTCAAAGGGTAGGCCGACATCATATTACACCGTATGGCTTAAGAGTGGCATGTCACGCACGTGAAGACAAACAAGCGACAAACATCCATTGTTTCAGACAATAGATGAACCAAGAGACGGCACCACAGCCCAGCATCAGATTAATACGTATTACTTTGAACTGTGAAACATGCTGCCAAACATAAAAACATACAGAGTTGGAAACAGTCATAGCTCCCCTCTTAATCAGAGGGGAGCTATAACCTTGTTCATGCAAAAGTTCACCTTGTTCATGCAAAACTAAATTTTGATGGCATCTCTTGTTGTAGCAGGTACCAAACTAGTTTTGTGACTGAAAAGCATGTTTAGTTTTCAAAATATCCCATGCCTATGGATGCACTCTGCACTATTAAAAATCACAATAGCAGTAGCACATACTCACACAGCCTTGTACGTGTTATAACTACCCCTTACTTTTTATGAAGATCAACATCCATAGTTAGTTTAAATGTTAAATAATTTTCTTCCTATTCAACCATTAAACATTTCAGTCTCAAAAAACTGCATCCAAATATGCACATCGCTCACTATAATAATACAAGCAGTATAAGTAATAATATAAGTATAATAATATAAGGCTATGTAATAATATAAGGCTAATTGTGTGTGCATGTGTGTGCGTGCCAGTCTTTGTGTGCTTTAGCAGAGGTCAGTGCGAGGTCGTTCCTGCATGCTACGTATTGCTAGTCAAGATGACTGTTCGTGGCAGGTCAGAATGACCCTCAGGCCACGGAGAAATGTCCCGGCGCTCCCGAGGGGCTGTTAGCGTGTGTTGTCGTCCGTCATTGTACTCTGAATATTAAACCAACCGTCATGGCAAAGTCAATCTGTGCATATTACATTTGTGCTCTAATGTCGTGTCTCCAATGATAAGTGTTTCAATTTTCTCTCTACAGAGCTCCATGTACTCTCTGGCCCTGAAGTGTCTGATCAGCCTGTCCACTGTCATCCTGCTGGGGCTCATCATTGCTTACCACGCGCGGGAGGTTCAGGTAAAACATATGTGCATGTGTTGTGTCTCGCTTTACTGATCCAGACAAAAAGATGAAGTTAAAATAAAAAAAAATCACACACACATAGCAGACTGTAATACAACAAGTTGCTATTAAATCTCTGGGTAGGCAATATCTCTTTTGCACTACTGGACAAAGAAAATCCATGATAACCTTTCTGCATATTGTGATTCAAATTAAGAGGGAACCAGACGTCTGCACCTCCCCTGGGCTTTGCTTCCGGGCTTTAGAAAATTTAGCTCATAATGCCAGCCTTTGGTCAACAAAGGGAGTCTGACAAGTGAAGGTTTGTACCCCTTAAACCTGCACTTTTTTCTACTGGCCGGCCGGGGGCAACCCCTCAGGTCACAAAAAGAAGCCTGATTTTTATTGCAACATACAACAAAACAAAACTCCTTTCTTTATTTACAGCCTCAGTAAACACGTTCTAATGAGTGGCGTCAAGTCTTATTTTGTAATTTATGGTCCAATTTAGAGTAAAGTAGTCAGTCTGGAGCATCCTCAGTTCTCACTCAGATATGTCTTTTACATACAGTCTGAGGTCTCTTCAGGACAGACGGAGTGACTTGTGTAAGATGTTATAAAAACCAAAGAAATCCAAGGATGGAAATAAGATGTGATGCAGTGGGTTAGGCAGAGATGTCAGTTTGGAGACCAGGGGTTGAATCCTTTGTGACGCCAATAGCATATGATGAGCCCATGCACGGGTGTCTAGTTTAAAGTTCAGGCATTTTTTTTTTCTTTTTCTAAATTTCTACATTTTAGAATCTGGGAAGTTCCTGAAACGGCAGCTATGTTTATTGTGTTTCTCTTTTCTTATGAGCCTCATCTGTGCTCTGTCCAAATTGTACACATTATGTTATCATCCCTTAGCCCTCTGAGACAGAGGGACCCAGATGTGTGTCGAATCCAGCCAATTAATGGCATTAATGACAGTCTTTGTGGGATCGACAAAACAGTCTTTGCGTGAAGTACATACACACCGAATGTTAAATACATATTCGGCCAATTACAGCCCTGTCATTCAATAGCTGCACAAAAAGCACAAATAAATATGCAAACACTCACACACGAGTCACACAAACACAGCCTTACAACCCCTTGTAAGTTTGAAATGATCAATCAGAAAGGCTTTCATGCTTCATGATATCTGTTTTGCTGTTTGTCATTTTACTAATACAATGGTAGCAAAGTCATTTAGCCGGGGATTTCATCCGAAGCCATTTGCAATCGATGTGCATTGACTATTTATGGGAGCCTTGCGGGAATCAGACCCAATGAATACCCCCACACCAGCTATTACACCCACCAACGAAACCACGGAGCCACACTCATCCATCTAACGATGTGCTGGTTTAATGCTGTGATTTTTTTTATTACATCACAGCTTGGCTGTTGCTGGAAATGTCTATTAAAGTTCTGCTCTGAGGTTCAGGCTCTCCGTTCGCAGATCGATAACTGCTCGGTGATTTTTTATTCACTGTCGTACACAGGCACTGATAGGCTGGTAATTAGTCTTGGACAGTATTAAGAAGCCAGAACAGTGCGCGGAAGTGGTGCGAGTGAATAAACGTAGATGCGGTTTAGCGTTCATTGATAAAAGACCCTTCGTTTCTGCTCACAAATGTGTTGTCTCATTCACATACAGAGTCAGTCATCCACCCACACATGCTGTGGCTTCCACACGTGACAGGAACGTTAATACTGACAGAAGAACAGGAGATTGAGAGCGGCTACTGTCAGGCCAACAGAGAGAGATAAAAGGGTGTTCTGTTAATCTACTTCAGGAATAATTCCTTTTGATTAAATGAAGTTAGGAGTTTGGGGAAAATACCTTCAAGGTATACTTGGGTGGGAATGCCAGATGGATGGGGGTGGTAATGTTGGGGTTTACCTGCAATCACTTTTCATGGGTGAATTAGAATGGTGATAATTTACACACATTATGTAAGCTGACAGACGTTTATATATTTGTTCTTTCTTCCTTTGGATGTTGTTTCTAATACTAACAGTGGTAACACTGTACTTACAAGAATTGCTAAGCCTAGAGACCTGGTTGCCGAGTTCCTGTCAACCAGTAGTTGCTGAAGGTTGCTGGGAATCACGATGAAATTGGTTGCTAGGACCCAGTCACCTGTAATACAGCCTCCCCCAATCCCTGTTGCTAAGTGAAACTGGTCGCAAAGATGTGTATATGGTGGTGTACTGTAAACCTGCATGCAATTGCTTTGGTTGCTAGGAGACTGATGCAGTTGCCCATAGTTTGTATGGAAGATATCAACTTGTCTGCAAATGATTCGCTAACAGTAGTTAGCACACTTTCTGTGCAAACACTTGCAAACTACACATTTTACTAATTGTGAAACTGATGCAAACTGGAAACATAGAAGGTAAAAGTAAAAGCTGCCCCTTTTCAAACATGTTGGTTTCAGCAGTAAGGCACAATTTTTAATTTGAAGATGAATTGTCTTTGTATCCAGTAAGTAAATGGCTTCTGCATTAGCCTTATGCCATATGGGTGACTTACAAGTGAGCTAAACCAGCGCTATCAGATTTCTTACGTTTCAGTATTGCTAGCTGGTTAGTTGGCAAGTGTTTGCAGCGTCAACGTCTTCCATGCAAACTACAGCCGATAATGGCAGTCTACCTTAAACCAAAGCAAATGCAAGGAGGTTTTTAATGCAGCATCATCTTCACAATCAATTTCTCCCAGCAACAGCGAGCAACCTCTAGCAACTGCACACCAACTAGGGGTAATACATATTTTTGTGATCAGATTTTCTAAAACATTCCATTAAGAGTCAAACCAAAGTTGAGGAAACCTGAAATAATCGTAACTTTTCCTCAAATGTTTGACCAGAAACGCTGCAAATAGAAACACAACTAAAGCATAGTTAAAATTTAAATAAACAAATGTCGAAGTGAAAGCCTTAAATTCCAGGTTTTTCTGGTCTAGAAGTAATAATACTTCCTGGAACAGAGCCTTTCTCAGCATTATATCATGTAGAGCTCGTGACGTGTCTGCCTGCTCCTGGTGCCTCACGAACTAGAGCAGCCACAAAAAATTAAGGATGATTAAATATTGATTGTGTGTATCTCCTGTTTAGAAATGTTACAATGACTGATGCTGACTACCGTTTTGAACCTTAGGGTGTGTTTTGTCTTTCCACTTCTCCATCGACTCAGTCACTCATCCTGCGTTTGCTACAAAGTGAACTTATAGAGAACAAGTGCTGACAGCTGCTGCTACATTATTTACACTCCACTTGATGTAATGCTGCCACATAACTATACAGCAGATATTTATAATTATATCAGTCACATAAACAAACTATAGAACGGCACGTGTACTTGAGGCCTTAAAGCGCAGCTGTTTTTCGATAAGTACATGTTGGAATTGACATATTTCTTCACAACACAAAAGAAAAATTTATAACACAAACCTCTCTACAGGTAAACTTTATTTACAAAGTGAACTGTTTCAACCTACACAAACACAGTGGAGACTGCAGCTGTACCAATATATAATAATCTTATAAATTATAAAATTATAAAAATAAAAGCGAATTGAGTACTCATTCAGAGCACTCACATGCAATAAAATAACACTTTTTATTTTAGTTCCATAGTTATAACCTGTGTGCAAATATATCTTTAGCTACTTAACTCATTTTAATAATCATTTTTGAAATCCTGATGCCCAGAAAGAGACGAACCACTGCAAAGGTTGAGACGGCTGAGAAGTGTTGTGCTTACCACTGATGACCAGTAACAAAATCTTTATTTCACTGCTGCTTTTGTTGCATCTAAGCAGAGGCAGATAGACCTAAAAAAAACAGCTCGCTCATTATATACTAGCAAACAACTCAAATACAGTCCTGTAATTTGGTATTGTGGCCGTCAATTCATTTTTTAATGTGTTTTAAAACCACAACTGGCCAGTTTGTGCTACAGCTGGGGAATTATCAGCTAATCCGATCACTGGCTTACTTGCCTATTTAGCAAGGTGTACGATAATTCACTACAATGCTAAATGCGATCTGGATCTTTTTTTTCTAGAAAAATAGGCTTAGATGTGTGTACCTGCTTGAGATACTGAGCAGCTCTCTCTTCAGTGTGCTTTTCGTTAATGTAGAAAATGAGGCCCTTGATTATGGGTGACTTGGATAAAAGTTTCTTTGTACACTCATCACAAATGGTGAAGTTTGCTTTAGAGGGCTAAACGGCTTTTATATGAGACTGTAAACAAGCTTAAAACTTTTCAAGTGTTCTCTCATAAATTTTTAGTTCTTTCTTGTAAATTTGCATGGGTTTTATTTGTGGGGTTTACTCCTAAATATGTCTTTGTTTTGTTTTTTCAAAACAAAATGTAATTAAAACAGGAATTAGAATATAAAGTGTGTCATGAGAGTGAGAGGTAGCAGTTTATTTTCTTGTAGTTTTTTTTGTATGCATACAAATGTGCTTAAATGTTGAGATGCATCCACTAAATGCATGCTAGTTATGCTGGCTGCTCAAGGCTGCCTGTTTGCTTAGATGCATGTCAACATAAAGTGTGCCTGTGTGCCTCTGCCTTTTATTGTTGGATGGTTCAAACACACACACACGCACACACACACACACACACACACACACACACACACACACACACGAGAAGTAATGCTGTGCAAAATGAAAGGTATTGTTCAATAAAGATCTCATTTTCAGATTATGACACACTCTGCCGGTGCATTTTGTCCAGCATGTAACAGGATATTACAAGTACACACACGTACACACGCACACACACACACAGACTCATTCATGCACACAATAACCAGCAACATTAAAACTGCCAAAACAGCTGCAGCCCATCAGAGGACTGGCACAGGACCACTCAGGGTGTACTGTGATATCTGGCACTGGGATGTTGGCAGCACATCCTTTGGGTCCTGTGGGTTGCAGGGTGGGGCATTCATTGATCGGGCTTGGTCCTGCTCATCTCCCAGACTGGAGCTACTGGACAACACCCCGGGCTCTTCTTTAGTAATTTTTGGGGTGTGGTGAGGTGTATTTGGAAACCACTGAGTGTGCGCTTGTGCTAATGTTTAGGTACACTTCAAAGTAACATCCAGATGAATGCCACCATCCAAGGAACATAACAAAGTGATAAGTGTCATTCATCAGTGGTTTACTGTTATGGCTGATCAGTGTATATGTGGTTCAGAGTAGCTGCAGAGTCACTTGAGAGCAGGAAACTGTTTTGGGTTTAACTGGTGGTTATTATTCCACATTCATCCCCCTCACTTTCTTTTACTGCTCTCTGTTCATTTGTTCCTGTGTAAGTCTTTATTCTGCATTTCTGTTTACCACCATTAAGATGTTTCTCTTTGCCTTTCTTTCTTCCTTCTCTCTCCTCCTGCTTTTCCGTCATTATCACATTAGATCTATCTCCCTCCTTCTCTACTGAGCCTCAATCCAATTTTGTTGTTAAGTTACATATCCTCCTTCTCCCAGACAGCTCTCCTCCCTTGTTACACAGCATTCAGCTTCTCACCTATTCACCCTTCTCCTGCTGTACTTTAACACTCATCCACATTTATCTTCTTCTTTTATCTTGCCCCCTTTTCACAGTGTGTTTCGCTGCATCTTTCCTCCCTGCCTTCCTCTTTTGGAAGTTTCTCTCGTCTTCCTCCTCTTTCTGTCTTGTCTAATCTGTCAGGGGACAGCCCAAAGTAATTGTGCTCAGCATGAAACAAGGAAAAACAATCCATCTTGACTGCAGTGCAGCTCATCGGTAATCATCACAGATTACAAATATTTCCCCTTATTCGCAGCCATCAAAGGAGGAAAAAAAAGAGCTCTGACAGTAATAATCTTGTTGGCGAAAAGTGATAATTAATAAAATGAAGCAAGGCCACATTGTCAGCCAAATATAATGGGTGGTTTAATAGCGACCAGGATCACCTCAGTACTTGAGTCTGTTTTGATTAAGTGGTGATTTTTGTTATAAATATCCTCTACTTTGAAATACAGCTCTGCGGAGCTCAAACTGATTGTGACGACTGTATATATAATTTTAGACCATAATCATTTGTCGGTAGCACTTTATAATGTCACACTATTAAGCATTAGTAAGCTATTAGCAAGCACCTCATATCATTACTCCTCCTTAGTATTATTATTAGTAACTTTTGATATGTTTATCCATCTTTTACTGTTGCACCCTGTACACCTATAACTGCTAGTAATAATATAACTGTAAATACTAAGGAGGACTGATGCTAAATAAATGATGAAATAAGCACTTGCTTATACCTTAATAGGGCTAATAGTTAGACAATAAATAAAAGCGCTACCAATTTGTCTTTTTTTGTTTTTTTGCTTGTACATTGCTTTAAACCTCAGAAAACCTTCGCCAAAGTCTTATTACTTAATCATGGGCATACTCTATGGTTGCAACCACTGCATACTGTAATTCTAATCATGTGACATTTGCTTCCAAAAATTGGTAATTTCACTAAAATCTGTTAGTGATTTGTTTGAAAAAATGATCTGTTCATTGAGATTGGTCAATTCTCTCCAACAACAAAAAGAGGAGTTTATTATCACAACAAACTCAAAGTTACAGTGAGAAAATTACAGCTACGTGAAAAAAAAAGGCCATATGCAGTCCTGCTGCTGCAGTGGTCCAGCCAAAGTTCAGGCCTTAACCCAACCGAAATGCTGCGACGTGACCTTAAAAGTGCTGCGCATAAACAAATGCCTCCAAACTTCAATGAACTGAAGCAATATTGTAAAGAAGAGTGAGCCAAAACTCCTCCACAACAATGTGAGAGACCGATAGAGTCGTACAGAAAATGATTACATCAAGTTATTTTGCTAAAGGTGGTTCTACAAGCTACTGATTTATGAGGTGCGCTCAGTTTTCACAGCGCTGCACAAAATCCTGCGAAAACTTTCTTTTTTTGCATGAATGTATATTGAAACTGGGGGGAAATGAGTAACAGTAACTCAGGAGGCTCAGATTTACACTGGGAGTAACCAGAACGGACAAGATTAGAAATGGGTATGTCAGTGCTCAGGTCGAGTTTGATGGCATAGTTAGAGAGCCGAGGCTGAGATGGACACGTGTAGAGGGGGGGCAGTGGATATACTGGAAAAAGAATGCTGAAGATGGAGTTTTCAGGCAAGAGGAAAAGATGAAGACAACAGAGGAGGTTTATGGATGTAGTGAGGGAGGGCACACAGAGGGTGGTGTGACGGAGAATGTAGGGATGGAGATGGAGAAGGAGGCAGATGAGCTGCTGTGTCGGCCCCTAAAGGGAGTAACAGGAAGAAGAAGACTGAATGACTTAAGTTGCCTGCTTAGCTAATTGATTCGTTATTTCAGTGTTTCGTTCAGCTGGAGCACTGGTTGGCATCGGGGTGCCGGCAGAAATAAAATAGGGTTAAGTAGGGGTTCAAGATTCAGTGTTAAGTGAAGCAGAAGTGTTTGTGTGTGTGCGTGTTGTCACTTTTGGCTTCACAGTGAAAAGTGACAGTGAAAAGAGACAAGGAGCTGACATGAGAAATGTTTGATTTGTCAGAACATTTTGTGCTCTGTCAGCTGAGCCCCGCTGACATTCCTGGGTTTGCTTCTTTTATTTTTAATTCAGCAAACTGGAATGCTACAATACCGTCCCCCTCCAAAAAAGACAAATACAAACTTTCACAAGATGCTCCTGTTGTAACTTTGATTTTCATTACTTCACTGTATGTTTAGATGCAGTCATTGGAGTACAAATTGGCCTGTTCACCAAACTGCTAAAATACCCAAATGTTCCAATAACGTTCCAGAATTATTTCCCAGATTGCTGTTGGTTTTCACAAAAACCTTCTGTCTTATGTTTTCTCGGTTGTTATTACACACTTTATTGAGCTTGTGCACCTCAGAAATCCCCTTTTAAACCTTTAAAAATAAACAAAGAAGCATCTTAGTCTTCTTTGAATTATTAATTTTAGAAGATTTCTAAAGCTAATTCGTGAATTGTTTTTGCAGCACAGATGGGTTTGAGACCTTCAGTATTAGAGCGTGCGAACTGTATTTGAATGTCTACATTCTGTTTTATTTATTTAAAATTCCTGACAGATGCTGGTTTAATCTTTAACATTAGTAAATTATATTAAGCTTTTACTAATTATAGACTTATAGAAGAAACTGCCTTCATTGATAAAATAATACGGGATAAATAAGGCTGTGTTTTTACCCTATTTTTTTTTTATCCACGATGCTGCATTAATCTGAGTCCTTATGTCACAAAAACCTACAAATTGCTGAAATGTTGATATGATCCTCGAAAAACGTGCAAATCTGTACAGTTTTCTCCTTATTTTCCTCAGTGAGGAATAATAAAGTCTCTTCTTGTTCTGATAATGTCTCTGCAAAAATCTACACTTCTCAAGTGCTCTTTCAGGTGCTCATTGGTACCTCTTGCCTGATATTTCCAACTCCACTGTATGATTTGCATCAGAGCACAAGAATGGACTGCAAGTGGCCATCAGACCCTGCTGCATGGGGCTTGTTGAAGAAGTGATGACATTTTACCAGAGAGCCGTCTGGAACAAATACTTTGAGCTTCTAATGGAGCAGTTTATTCCTTCCAGTTCCAGTTCAGATGCCTGCTGGGTAGTATTGCATTAACAGCTGTGATGCGTGTTTTTTGTTGTTTGTTTTCCTTTTTGGGGTCTTTTTTGTCTTTGTAGTAGTTTTAAGACTTCTTTAGAGGGTTAGTGCACAGATTTAGCTTCTCCTGCATTTGTCAGAAAAGCATGAAACTGTCCACAGGTCATTTTTGCAAATTGTGTTATGGCCTATAGTTACATTTTAATGTTAAGTGACCTTCAGTGGATGAGGGAAAAGTGCATGTTAAATGTGTGCTGGGTACTCTGCAAGTTACCACCCTGGAAATGTTTTTCTCCATTTGAACCTACATCGTGATGCCTAAATCTGGTCAAAAGTCAAATGAGTGCATACTTTTCTTTTTGTATTTTGAGCAACACTTACTGTACATGTGTGCTTCAATTACGGGGAGGAGGAACATATAAGATTGTTTAGTTCAAATAAACAATCATATATGTTGTTGTATTTCTGTCATTTTGGTTCCAAATGAATCTGTGTGAGGTCTGTTTATTTGCCTGAATTGATGTGATCCCAGTCAGTGGCTACATAAGCATGTGCTATCATAACCAGTGTTGCTGTCATTACTCCAAGAAAAGTGATGTATTACACATTACTTGTTACTTTTATAAAAATGAATGCAGTACATGACTCAATCCCTCACCAGAGAAAGTAAATTGTTAGTCAATTTGTTACGTTACCTCCTCATTACTCTTTAACAGGAATTCAAATGCATTTTCACACAACCACCACAGGAATCCCAATCCTAATCAGGACACACGGTCTGTCTTTAAGTGCATCCATCTGAACACAAAGCAGTTGAAAACCAACCCAAAAAGACTGAATATGATTTGCACTGTGATTCTACTTTAGAAGCACGAATAGATAGAAATGAGGTCTACAAAGCTGCAATCTGACAGCTCATCACTGCCTTTGTTACCCATTGAAGATCAAGCTCTGGCTGCTGGCCTGGGGGTCAGTATACACTCAGATTTAACATGGTTCTTCACCACTTTATGACAGCATGCTGCCCGTGCAGATGTTTGCAAAGAGCCAAAGCGGTGTTGTTTCTGTTCAGTTTGCACTTTACCATCGCTCACTTGTCTTTACTTGCAATAAAACTAAAAGTAATGGGGGGCAGGGTTCATATATCCACCCGTCACGCAGATAACTGAGGATCTTTTATAACAAAAGTAACAACATAATTGTGACTTTAATGTGTTTACTGAATTTAGTACGGTAACTCGTTAAATTACTGCATTACTGAAAAATGCAAAGGTATTATGGTGACTTCTTACAGCCGACACTGTTCATAATATCGACTCGTATATTGACTCGTATTAGTCGCCAGTTTCTGAAGACTGTGTGTTGTCAAAAGTTCCACGTTGCTTCCGAGTTCACAGTTTATGTTTGGGAACTTGATATTGTTAAAAAGTAAGCAGGCATAAGGATGAATGATAAATTCAGCAAAATTGGGTAGTATTCAAATTAATTCCTGGGTTTCAAGGAGAATTTTAAGTGGCAGTCGACACCTTCCTGTGCACCCCTGCCTCTTGCACTTGCTTAAAGGTCCACATTCTGTTTTAAAACACCTGCTCTATTTGGCTAATGAGTAGAAAGATTTTGTTACCTACTGATCGCGGAGAAATATTCCCAAATGAATGTCACTATTTGAACCAACTCAATTACCAGAGCACTCTCCACTGAGTGAATGCCCATCAAAGGAAAACTTTTACTTTCCAGTTCTGTCACTCTCCATCTTCTCTTTCTTTATCTGTTCACGTAGGTCCCTTCTTCCCTTTTGCCTTCGTAGAGTTTCCAGAGTTTCTCCAGTTGTTCTAACATCTGCTTTTTGGCAGTTGCTGTTATTTTCCAACTTGATTTTGTGACCAGTGGTAGTTGCAGAACTTAGAAGTGGGGGTTAGAGAGAATCAATCTAGGTGCTGATGTTGTCGTTATTTTATAATAACAATCAACATTGTGCAGTCGTGTGCTGGAAGTAATATTTGACAGGTAATGTGCATTATCATGTCCGTTATTATCCTGTGAGTACAGGATTAGAAAAGAGCATATCAGAGGGACAGCTCAGGCTGGAGCTTGGAGACAAAAGGCTGAGCTGGTTTGGACATGGACAGGAAGGATCGTGGATGTATTGGACAAAGGGTGTTAAAGATGGAGCTGCGAGGCAGGAGGAAAAGAGGAAACTCTCAGAGGAGGTGAAAAGGGGTTGGTGTGACAGAGGAGGATGCTTGGAATAGGTGAGATGGAGGCAGATGATCCGCTGTGGTGACACCCACAGGAAGCAGCCAAAAGAAGAATCATTTCGTCATTTTCTTGCACGCATAACAGAAAGCTCCGTTTATTGTGCTTGCTGTCTGAAACACCTGTCTGATTACTGAAGAGTGAAGTGTATCTAAAACGCAAAACAATCAGGGTTCGGCCTCTTTGGCCTTCAGCATGAAAATCAACACTGTCCAATAATCTAACCATAGTTAATTTGTCATCCTTGACAATACGTTTCTTTAGTGAATGATTTCTATTTTTGATGATTGAGGTTGAACTTGCTTTTGTTTAACTGTAACCAGATAAAGTCAGTAAACAGACTATAGAAGATTTTTATCCCAGTGTTGTGGTTATTGAGCGTCAGCATCACCACACACCTTTAGTATAAATTTAATAGATGCATGAGTATGGATAGAAATAATGGAGCATTACTGGAGATTTATGTACAGTAGCATTAGTCTAGCCAGTGATGAATTTTTAAAACCAAAGTTTGCAAGCATCCTTTGGCTGATTCGAAAGATAATGATAGATGATTTCAAAGGCTAAATGTTTGCTTAGAAAAAGAATATTTCAGAAAGTTTCACCTTATCTCAGCTGTGTTTGATGTGGCGTCCAGAGACTTCCATGTATTTGAAGTTCTGTTATGTGATTCACTCTGATAACTCACGAGTCGCCTCTGTTCTTCACACACACACGCACACACACACACATGCATCATTTTTTTAGCTCATAAACTTGAAAGAAATCCAGACGTGAAAGGCAAAAATTGAATTGTTGTTGAAATTAATCAAATAGAAACGCTAAGAGAGTGTGTGAGAAAGGGATGTTTCTCCAGTCCATTAGTGCACTTTAAGCATTACAGAGCTGTACTATTCAGTTACTTTTGGAGAATTTTAGAAGCAGTCCATTGATCAAGAAGACACGAGCTTGGCACTCACAGCTACTCAAATGCAGGCAGGATGGCATTAGGGTAATAAAGTGAGCAGCAGCCCTCCAAAAAGGCTGTGTCCTGTTATTTAAAGTGAAGTGCAGCCATAAGATGTCTAATAGTGGGACGGTTATTTTATGATGTCTTGCTCTCATTTTTGGCACAATGTACATTTGCCCTTGAAACTACAACCAAGAGGTAAACTACAGCATCCACTTTAGACTCGTAACACGCAGGAAGCATTTTGACCATTTACTTCTAGGAATTGTTCATTTATCACATGGGATTTGAAGCCTCTGGCCATTGCTCACATCTCAGTTTGTCTTTCGTGTATTCGCGCTGAGGAAATTCCTGGTCTCCAGACAACGCTGCTGGAAACCTCTCCTCACTCTCTCCCACTTACTGTTTTTAGACTGGTGGCAAACGAGGCAGCATCACACATGCACACATACCTTTCCTCATCTCTCGCACTTTCCAACACTTCCTTTTCACTTTGGTGAACCCTCTCCCCTTCGTTTCCTCTTTCATAGAAACAGCCACAGGGGTGTTCCCTCAGAGCTGCAATCACAGTCAGGGAAAGTGTGTTATCCTCTCTGAATATTCACGTATATCAGGGTGTGTGAATCTATTTTCTGCCTGTTCTAGGGATTTCCATGCTGTAGGACCCAGACATCCCCCCAGAGCTGTGACTGTGTGTAAGAGTATGTGTGCATGCTTTTTAGTGTACGCTCTATCATCATCTCCTTCAGTGATTAGGACTGTCTCTGCCCCAGACTGGGGTTTAGTCTTTTTTCACTCCCATGGGAAATGGAGACTTGAGGCTGATTTGCATGCAACTGTCTCTTTTTTCAGTCTGTGCTGCACTTTATAGGATCGTCTGGATGTGTGCATGTGCACGCGTATGCGTGCTTGTGTGCATGCGAGTGTGCAAAATTGTCCTTGCTTGCTCGCTTGGTAGGGTCTGACCAGTGCTGCATCTGGTTCCGTGATGAGAGACATCTGCAATCGGGGACTTAACCCGATTAGAGAGGTACGATGGCCTGGGGGGAGCAAGAAATGGTTGAGGCATGGTTGGATGGCTGAGAAGAAAAGATGGAGAGGTCACAAACTGACCAGCGGGCTACAGACGTAGCAGCTGGAGCAGGGAGTGCTTTAGGTGGAGAGTGTCCTGTCAGACCTCACACCTTCACCTGTGGAGAAATCTCAGTCTATCTTTGGTGCTGTCATTTTTGCACATTTCTCCTTTTCCTTTTTATCCCCGTTGTCTTTTGCTGTCAGGCTTATTTTTTTCCTCTTCCTTTAACCTCCTTCTGTCCTGTCTGCTTTCCATTATATTCTTTGCCCCTTGCCCTCAGCCTGTAATGGCACAGACTTTAAATTTATCTATTTTCTCTTCATCTTCATCATTGTTACCAGGCGCTTTATGGTTTTTTTTTCACTCTCTTCCTCTCTTTTTTGTCTCCTGATGGCTGTGCACACATGCATACACTTTTCCCACACTCTCTTCCCTCATCCTTTCCCTCTGTCTTGGTCATGTGGGGGCAGTGGCACTCACTCATTCCAATTGACAGATTACTTTCCTAATGGAATTTAATTATTTATCCCTTCCTCATGGCGATTTAGCCAGGAAAAGACCGACAGCAGCAGCAGCAGTGTGAGGGAGGACAGGGCAGAAGGGGAAGGCGAGGAGGGTGGTGAGGAGAAAGAGAGGAAGGGAGAGGTGCTCATTTCCTCCTGTGGCAAGAAACTGGATCACCTCCGTTTTGATTTGGAGAAATGTCATTCAGCGAGAAAGGGAACAGGAGTGAGGGATGGTGAAAGAAAAATGGAGGCAGAAAGACGCCAAGAAACACAAATTCATACAGAGGGAGAAAAGAATGAATGACAGGTGGCTTGTGGGCAAAACGTGTGAGTATGAATGAATATACATACATTTTACTGCATGGATAACACTCATGTGAACACGGAAAACCTGTTTTTATCACACAGGAGTTCATGACTTACACCGGATACTTATTCTAAACTTAAACACAACTATGATTACACAACTCCCAAACATGAGCCATAAACATTAAGTCTATTGCTCTAAATGGCTGGTGAGTCCCAATAATGTGACACTGTGAACAGATTTTTGTCACCTAAATCTGAGGAGTCACTCACACACAAAACCATTGCGGGGAAGGTGGGTGCTAGACAACCTGTCTGTGCTTTCGTCTCTGTACCTCTTCACTCGCTGTCGTACACACCTCAGTCTCTTTTCTTGTGTCTCCTTTTTCCGTCTTCTTGCCGCGTCTCTCCCTTCCATCTTTTTGGCTCTCTCTCTCTCTCTCTCTCCCTCTCCCTCTCTCACACACTGGGGATCCTAATTAAGCTTGGCTGCTCTTTGATGTTGTCGCCTTGGCAACAGTCACCATGACGAGGCTGGGTCTGCACACTCTCTCACCAACTCGCCCAGGCATACACAGATACACACAAGTACAGTGCACGCACACACACACACACGCACATGCAAATACGCGCACGCACACATAGGCTGTGTGAGACCATTAAAGAGTACAGCCAGCGTTTGACCCTTGGTTCAAATGATAGCTTGAAAAATGGCTCAGGTGTGTGCGCAGGCTACATATGTGTGTATCTGTACACATGTAGTCAGCACGTGTGCATACATGTAATAGAAGTAGAACAACATGCAACCGACCGCGCTAGACGAAGGTGATGATTAATGTGGAGGTGCATGCATGTAGGTGGTTGAGAAAGCTTCAGTTCGGCTTCATCACGACAGTGACCAGGTGGCTGTGACACACATACAGCTGTCATGGCCGCTTGCTCTTTCATTTGACCTCTTGTTGTATTTGTTTTGTTTTCCTAAATAAATGTTGGTGTGGGCTAAAAGCCCTTGAGATGAATCATGTGGTAAAGAGCAATTGTTAGCACTGGCTGTTTCTCCAGGCAGTACATCAATTGGTAAACTCAGCTGACTTCCAGCGGGGGAGTTCCTCATTTCTCTCCCCATGCCCCGACCTTTCTCTTTAGTCTCTGCTTTCTGGTTCTCTCTCGCTCCTTAACCTTTTCTCCCCCCAGCAGTAATCTCTTTACAAATTTTACAATTGAGTCCTAGCATTTTGTTTTGAGAGGTGAAAAATGTATGCCAGTGCACTGCAAAATTCCAACTTATCCCAAATGCAGAGCTTCAAAAATGGTGCTATCTTAAAAAAAAATATTATTTTGCGTTAACAAAAATAATCCTCAAATAAGTCAAAAGTGTCTAAAGAACAAAGAGATTTTTTGCAGTGCCCTTTCTGACCTGATATTTCCTCATTCCTATCTTTATCTCTTCATTTCCTCTGCACTTCATCCATCTCTTTCCTCCTCTGCCTTCTCCTCTCATCAACCCCACCTCCTCCTCCTCCTCCCTAACCCCTAGCTCTTGTCAGCACCGTCTGGAGGACGGCCCCCGTAATGAAACCTGCTCTTACCACTTCCTTATAACGATGGCTTTGGTGACAATATCAAGTGTAACCACAGCAATTACAAACCCGAACGTCAACATACAAGGAGGGAAAACCGCAATTAAAGTGGCCTTCTTTATTAACCTTAAACTTTCTGGCCCACTTACACTGCTGAAAAATGTTCACACCCTACAACACAATTTTTCTAATTTTTTTTTTACCAATAGTTAACAATTAAAAAAAGGATCCAAGTTTAATTTTAATGAAAAAAGTCCGCTCCGTACCATCTGCAGACTCTTGTTTATTTATTTTCCCTGCAAAAAATAAACAAATAAATCACATTCATTCAACTTAGTTTCGCTCCATATTTTTCCCCTGGTCGTCCGAGCCCCATCTGCAGTGGCTCAGTGTCCCACCGGTTTCAGAGTCATCGCTGGCATGTGCCCATGAGACCGGCTGAAATCACAGCATACTGCCCTTGTTTTTTAAATATTGTCTCTCTGATCATTAGAAACCTGTTTAGCTTAAGAGCCACTGCTCCAGATGAATCAGCATCTTTGGTTTAATTTTAGCAAGAGAAGAGTTTCAGGTTATATGAAAATGAGCCAAAGCACTGTGTGGGGACTGAATAGATTACTGATTAAATGGATGGTGTTTTCCATCTCAGGGAAGACATTTATTCTGAATTGCAGGTGCGTTCTTTAATCATCAGATTAGTCAGCTGTACTGATGAGAAAAGGACCGTGCCAACCGAGCATCACGATGAAAAGTTTTCTCAGCGACACATTAAAAGAAGCGTAACTCCTTTCCCCAACTGACTATCCACATGTCCTTCCTGTCCCCGCAGCTGTTTGTCATCGACAACGGAGCGGACGACTGGCGAATTGCCATGACGATGGAGAGGGTTCTGCTAATCGCCCTGGAGCTGCTCGTTTCTGCTGTGCATCCGGTGCCTGGGGACTTTAAGTTTCAGTGGCGAGCACGGCTGGCCTTCTCGTACGCGCCTTCGCAGGCCGAGGCTGACCTGGACATGGTGCTGAGCGTGCCCATGTTCCTGCGCCTCTACCTCATTGCCAGAGTCATGCTTCTGCACAGCAAACTGTTCACCGACGCTTCCTCCAGGAGTATAGGTGCCCTCAATAAGGTCAGGAGAGTTTTAATCTTGTAGATGTTTCTCTGAGCGGTATGCCTTTAAAAGTGTGGATGTGAAAGGTTTTGCTGGAAACAGGTGATGGAGTTGTAAAGGTATTAAGGTCAAGAGTTCTCTCCTCTGAATTAAGCCTGTGTCTATGTTGTGCCTTTTATCCTTGGCCTCTTTCGCTCTAACTATCTGAAGTTCTTCCTGCCCCTTCTGTCCTTCTAGTCCAGCTGTTTCTTTTCATCTACCGCTTCAAATCCCCTTCCTGTCCTTTTGTTGTCACTGTGCTTAGAGACTTAGATCTAAGCTGTGGTGGATCTTTCATAATACAATATGAGATGAGAGTGTGAAATGGAAACAAGTTATTGCATACAGCTCAAATGGGCCATGAAGAGAAAGAACTAGAATGAAATTGCAGTATGAGTGCAGAAATATGTTGAAGTCGTGCAACAAATGGCTGATGCCAGATTTGTAATGACTTTATATGACAAACATTGCTGTAAGATCAGCAGTAGAGATGTTGCATGTTGCAAACGTGCAAACTAGGTGGAGGAGAGCAAGTGCAGCGGGAGAGATATAGAGGAGATTTTTTTAGACGAGTAATTTAGCAGGTGGCGCGTGTATCGGCGACGGCTCTCTTCTGACCCTCAGGCAGCATCGACGTGGAGGGAAGGTGAAGCTGCCACTGAAGTGCAGCTGTAAATGACAACTCATTTATCAGCTGCTTTAGCCTTCCAGGGCTCAAGCATCAAATGATCCATCTGCCAGAAGTTGATTGTTTGCCTCTTATTGATGAATGAGCCAGAGATAAAAAAGTACACTGACACAGGCCAGTTACTCAAAGACACCGTATAACCTGACCCGAGTCAGAGGGCAAGCCCTGATCTCGACTCCAATTATAGTGGAGATTCTCTGAGTGCTGCTGCTATCAAAAGCTACTCAGAGGACTAATTAGTAAAACATCAAGTCCGCTTGGGAAACAGTGTGCAGGATAAGGATTCAGAGCAGCACAAGATTAACTCCTGGGGAAAAAAAGTGAAGCAATGTGTGTATGTGTGTGTCTCTAAATGTCTTTTAGGTCCATTTTAACACGCGGTTTGTAATGAAAACCCTTATGACGATCTGCCCTGGGACGGTGCTGCTGGTCTTCAGCATCTCTCTGTGGATCATTGCTGCCTGGACCGTACGAGTGTGTGAGAGGTTAGCACTAAAGCTGGTCCGTTTGCGATTGTGATTTGGTGTTTATTGCGTGTACATGAGCGTACATGAGTGTGAGTGTTGGACTGTGATCAGATGAGGAATTCAACTCAGAAATTAAATTCAACTGGCAGAATCTATAATCTGAGACGTCTGTGCAACATAATCCCTCTTTAGACTTCAGTTTATGAGGCTTTCTCAGCAGTTGTTCAGGCAATGGATTTGTTACTTCATTTGTCTGCTTGTCAGACTAAAAATTAAAATTAAAAATCAATATAATAGTGTCTGAAGAAAACATTCATTAACATTAATGACCCTCCAATAAGGCATTTCTAAGCAATAAACAATCTGATATTGTTACGGGACACTCGAACATAGTTTGTCAGACACTAAGGACCTAATTAAGGACTTAATAGTTGATCATTTGTCAAGAGTAAAAAAGAGATAGCAATAACAGTACAATATAGCTCTCCTCACCACAGTGTAATGAAACATTACATGAGCAAACACGGTGCCAAATCCTCATAGAGATTCATACATTTACACGAGAATAACTAACCCACAGGTATGTTTAAGCACCCACATCAAAAATGTGTATTAAAATTCCCGAAGACATTCTGAGCTCAAATGTCCTGACCTTGGAAATATCACGTTGAATAAGCTTACTGACTTTTATTATGACAGAGATGTGACTGATGTCGCTTTTAAGTCTTTCTTTTTGATTTAAAACCATAGATGCGGCTGGTAGATCACCAACTGACATGTTATATCGCATTTTTTTGATTTAATGTAAAAATGTACACAAAATTGTGGTTTTACAGATGCAATGACTCTGAAAAGTGGACAGAGCTGGGGTTTTTGTTTTTTACTGGTTTTTATGATTAGATAAGCAAGTCAAACAGTTCCTGTAATTTAATACACCAGTTGCAGATGTTTTACACATGTATAGTTGTTAACAAAGATATTAATTAACACCTAAAAGTATGCTTATAGCAGCTCAGTACAATGTGTTACAGCTTTATTTTCATTCT
>NW_005187446.1:3100821-3106059 GCF_000239375.1 Pundamilia nyererei | reverse complement strand
GCTTACAAACATATCTGTTTCTCTGTTGTTATTAAAGAGCACTAAATCCAGTTGTTCGGTTACATTTAAGAGATTGATAATTAAATTTTACAGATTATTTAATGCTTGTAATGTGCCATCAAGTGCAAAGCAAAAGGAGATGTATTCAAATGTTTTTGGAGATAAATCAAGGAAATGTAGGAAAATGTCAGCTGGTTAATAGGCTTGATTAAATGCATCACTGCCCGGCTGCTGGGGAGTCCTCGGTTGGTCCGTATCCAACTGGCAGAAACTGGCATTTTGCTTCTTTCCAAATCAAATTAATGAAGAAGGAAAAAAAAAAAAAAAAACTAAATGGCTTCGAACGGCGTCCAAAGATGTGACTTTTCAGTCTTAGAGAATAGAGAGACTTCAGAGCAAATATATCTGTTGCTAGCAAGCAAGGTTACATCTTATTATATTTCTGCTGAATAGTTTATTGAAAGAAAAACTTTGTTTCAGATCTGCACCAGGTTTGGTTGCTATGGTAACAGTGTTGCGCGTAGGGCAAGAACGATGGAGGCAAAAGATGCAGTTATGTGTTATGCGTCAGACAAAATTGCTGGAAACATTTTTTTCGGTTAGACGCCCACATTCGCAGACAGGACCAGTGGGACAGTTATTGTTTGTTTGTTTTTATTCATTATTATTATTTAGATGTTTTACTATTGACTGACTTTATCCTCTAACAATAAACATGTTTGTTTTTTTTTAGGTATCATGATGCCCAGGATGTGACCAGTAACTTCCTGGGAGCCATGTGGCTTATCTCTATTACTTTCTTGTCTATTGGCTATGGAGACATGGTTCCTCATACTTACTGTGGCAAAGGAGTCTGTCTGCTCACGGGCATCATGGTCAGTACATTTCCTCTCCGTCCCCTCTCTCTGCTCTCCCAGTAGTGCTGTCCTCCCCTCGTTCAAAGGTCAGCAGATTAGAGCGCATGCTGTCATTTGCAAGAGAAATTCTCCCATTTGTGTAATTTGGGCAATCCTCTCTGAATTAGCCTGCATCTGTGCTTCTGTGTGTTTTGGGTGTGTAGGCGTGCAAACAAGAGCATGTTAGTGGTTTGTGTGTGTGTGTTTTTTTTATGTGTGTGTGTGTGTGTGTGTGTTTCTATGCGTGTTATTCCCTTGTCTGTCCTCATTGCATAATGAAGGTCCTACCTTTCAGTGTGCCATGTCCTCCCACTCTCATTTTTTTCCTCTGTCGGTCTTTCATTTTTTTTCTTTACCACTTTCCTCCTCTCTTGTGCTATCTTTCTTTTTTGTGTTTCTCCTTCTATCTTTTTTCTCACTGTCCATCTCCCCTTCCCTGAGGCCATGAGTTTATTTCTATCTACCATCCATCTGTCAATGTTTAAGCTGCCGACTGATCCTCTATTTGCTTCACTTCACAGGTGTTCTTTCCTCCTTCGAACATTTCTTTCACTCTGTTTCTTTCACATCTTTGTCACTATTATTTTAACACTTCTCTGAATGAGTCGAGGCAATTTGCGTCTTTTGAAATGCAAGAAAATTTGATTTTTTTAAAATAACTCTATAACTAAATATTGCATGTTCTCAAATTAAATGTGATAAGTATGTTAACCTGTGCAGATAAGGTCAGGAAAGGAAAAATAGGGTTTAAAAATAATAATATGATTTTCTGGGAATACATTTCCCAAAGGACACAATGGTCCTCATACTTGTTGCCAGAGGAGAATACGATGACTGATAGGAGACTTTATTCAGATTAAAAGCTGGACTTCACTGTTCAGTGGTCCCTCAGCTTATTTGGGGGAATTACTGTAATTAACAGAATAGATATTCATTTTCCAAATTGGCTTTTGCCCATTATTATTGCCAAGTTCCAATTTATCACTGTGTTTCTTAGAAATCCTCAAGTAGAGGACATGAGAAAGATTGTATTAGACACTGGAAAGGTTGGTTGCCATGAACTGTAAATAATAATGTAATATGCTGTTTGTCTTCATTCATTCGTGAAAATAGAAGACATCGTTACATATAAGATTTTTCCTTGTACTTATAAAAGCAGTGTGTTCATATGAAAGAAGACAATTTAAACAAAACCAGTCCTTAGATGAATCAGGGTATAAGGTAAAACTTGATTATATGATCACAAATATAACCTCAGTATATGACATTGACATGAGTGGGTGTCATGTGAGTACAGTCATGTGAAAAAAGAAAGTTTCCATGGGAATTAGGATAGGGTGGAGGGTAGCTGCTAATCAAATGCATCTGATTACTTGATTATCAGCACGTCCGGTCACCACTATAAAGCACATATTTTTTCCAGTTTGTTGGTCTGGAGCATTCAGCTGTGTGTTAAGACAGTGCCACAATCTTCCCAGGAGTGGACATCCCAGCAAATGCGCTCCAAGGTCAGATTATGCAATGTTCTAGGGAAACAGCAAAAACCCAAGAGCTACAGCTAAGTTTATACAGACCTCGGATAACGTGTTAAATGTTAAAGTTCATGACAGTACAATTGGAAAAAGACTGAACAAGTATGGCTTGTTTGGAAGGCTTTACTGCAAAAAGCCTCTTCTCTCAAAATAGAACATGGTAACACAGCTTAGGGTACCAAGTTGTTTTTGAATAAACCACAAAACTTCTAAAAATGTCATTTGGACAGACAAGATGAGGCGATAGCTCATTAGGTAGAGCGTTTGCCCCACGATCGGAAGGTTCATTGGTCAGGGGGGAACCATTGTTGGCCATTAACTCCTCTGTATACCAAAGTATTACTAGAAAGCTAAAGCTTAGTCCATGCAACAACAACAATGCCCCAAATACAGCAGCAAATCTACAACAAAATAAGTGAAAAAGAAATGAATCAAGGCGTTACAATCTGTTACCCAGTCAAAGTCCAAGTGTCCTTAAGCTTGCTGTTTATAAATTAATGCAATGTTGTAAAGCGGACAAAAATGCTCCACAATGATGTAAGAGATTACTTGTCATAAAGGAAATTATTATTTTAAGTTAATACTGCTAAAGGTGACTGTAGTGTGATATCACATCACCTTTTGCTTGCTTTTATACATACACAAAATGCAAACGTTGCAGCCATTTTTGTGTCAAGGTGCCTCCAAAAGCGTGCTAAGAAGAATGTTATATTTGAAACCACAAACTAAGTCAGTGACAGCAACTCCATATGACACAGCTAAACAAGCTTCAACCAAACAAGTTTCAGATATCCCAGACGAGCCCCCAAATTAGTTGAAAACAACTAGGAGTCCACGGACACGTAACACACTGTATTAATACATTAATACAGTGTGTAATAATATATATATATCAACCATCTTTGCAAACAACACAAGTGCAAAAGTGGTCGATGTCAGATAGAAACCTGGGCAAATGGGCCCAAACATGAGCCAGCCCCCATAGTCTGAAGGACCAGGCACATCCCAATGTCTCCACTGTCAGGCAGTTGTCCACATGAGCAGACTGGGACCTCCAAGACAGTTGGAGGTGTTACACAAATAAAACAGCTGCATAAAGTGTGCAAATGCTTAGTTTGAAATATTTTAAGAGCCTTCTTTTCGTTATAGTAGTCATAAGACCACCAGGAAAAAGGATTAGAAATGGAAATGTGAAATCTCTCCACTTCTTTGAACACCTACAGCCTTTTTTTTGCCAATGCCATTTATAACAGTATTGAAGGCAGTTGAGAAGTGCCTTGAGATGTAATTTAGTGACTGCTAGACGTTGGTTTGAAGAAGAAAAAAATCAAGGGAACAACTTAAAATAACTCTCACAATCCAAACTACATTTTTTTCTTTTCTTTTGCATCTTCTGTAGTATGTACTTTGGTCTTTGAAGTTATCTGTTAGATTGAAAAAGTTAATTCAAATGGATTTCTTATCTCCATAAGAGCCCAAAACCTGCATGTGTATTCTTTCATCCTCACTTTGTCCACTCTCTCTGTTTCTGCCGGCTCACTGTATAGCCCATTAAATGTGTGAATAAAAACACACTTACACACACATACCCCCATTTTCTGGATGAATCATCTAGTCTGTGTTTGAGAAAGAGTACTACTTTTACCGTAACACGCACACAAAAACAGACACAAAATGGGGTGCATACAAATGGTCCCAAGCCCACTGCTACAGACTCCACATCCTCCACACAACACTGACACAGAACTTGACATACACTCTGAGTACAGCTCCCACACACTCGCTCCTCTCCTGTCACACACAAACACACTCTCATCACACTCTTCACAGTGGTCAAAGTGCTTTATTTTTGTTGATCATCAGAGATGAAGTGAGGCTGCAGGTGGAAAGAGAAAGTTAAAGCATAACTATACGAGAAAGAGACCAGGTGTAGCAATGTTATGGAATTACAGGGATTGGTGGGTTGGAGGGGAGCGCGCGGCTGACAGGTTAAGGCAGAAAACTTTTATTTATTTATTTCATTTTGTTGTTGTTATTTGTTTTGGGGTTTGTTTGTTTTTTGACTGCCTAAAACTACTGTAATGAGAAATTCTCACTGTTGTTACTATGACAACACATGAAGGCCAACGGTGTTGGAATATACCACTGCCCTGAGGCTACCTGGGGGTGTGCCAGCTGTTAGTGTGTATTTGTGTGTGGTCGTGTGTTGTTGTGAGTGGGTGGATAGCAAGATGGAGGTTAGGTACACTATACCACAAATGTTGTGTACAGCATATGTGATACAGCACTTCATGTTGTACACAGGTCGTGTGTGAAACATGAAGTGATTATTAAGTGTTTATTAAACTGCACTGAGAAGTAGGGCTTGGTCTATAAACAAATGTTGTTTTAAATGTTATATACCTATGTGGTATGTGACTTTTGTTGCTATGATGCCAGGTCTCTCTTGGAAATGAGATTTTTAATTTCAATGAGATTTTTTACCTGGATAAATAAAGGATTAATAAAAATAAAAATAAAAAATAAATGAATGGCAGTATAGTAAGACACAGCTGTAGTTATATGACATTTTATTATTCAAGGATTGGTTGTTGGAGAGCACTACTGTATGCATGAATAAAAATTGAATGTGCATATGCTTTACCTATTTTTACTGTGAAATAATACAGTGGATTCCAAAAGTCTATGTTTACATGCAAGGTTTTTGTGGTGCAAAACCTTGGCATTCGATCCAATTGTAAAACAAACTGAAATCATATAGTGGGGAAATAATAATATTTTCTAATAATAACCTCTTTTCTCATATATAT
>NW_005187446.1:3076858-3098774 GCF_000239375.1 Pundamilia nyererei | reverse complement strand
GCTTGGAGTAGGACAACATGCATGAAGAGGATGATGTGGACAAAATACTCATTTGCCTAATAATTCTGCACTCCCTGTATAACCATAATCTTCTAGTGAAGCCATTCTTTTGTTGATTTGGATGTATGCTTTGGAATGTTGGTTAGCCACACAAGCCGTATTATTTTCTGGATACGTGCATTAAAAATGCTTTAACCCACAAGCAGTTCAGCTAAATCAGATTAGCAGTGGCAAAGCTTAGCACATAGCTTACGCTAGAGCCGTCTGTATTGGCAACTGTCTGTCAGTCAAAGTTTTTGTTCCTTGAGTCCAGTCTTCAGATTAATCTGTGACTCAAACAGGTGGAGGTGCGTTTAAAACATTTCCACTAGAGATCAAGAAATTATGTTTTGTAGAAGATTTACAATTTCTTTCAAGAACATCCACACTGGTTACAGGAAACTGCAGTGTCCATAAGAATCATTGTGCTGCAGAAACAATTCGAGAGACAATCAGAAGAAGGCAAGCTTTCAGAAATGGCTCTTTACAGAGATTGCCTGTTTTCAGTAGACGATATCAGGGGGGCTACATCAAGAGCCAATATGAGATAAATAAGGCATTTTTGAACTGTAAATCAAGAAAAGAGACCTTAAAAATATATATGGTGCTGGAAAAATAAATCATAAAAATAATATTCATTTATTGTGATTGCATGATGTATAGTATAAATTCAGGAGCAAGAGGTCTCCTTTAAAATGTCCTACATTACAGTGGGCTATATTTCCAATATTTTTAACATGTAGATTCATCCTAAATGTAGGCGTTACATTTAAGTTTTACCATATGACTGTGCATAATTATTTTTATTTCCTACAGCTTCTTAACTGCAGTCATACTGCAGTTGTGGATGGCTTGCAGGTTAAACAGATGCAGACAAGCTATCATTTTTAACCTTTTTGTGGCTTTTCTGTTCTAAGTGCTTGCATTTTGAACACTAATTGAGCATATTAAATGTTTTTTTTTTCAACCGTATTTTTTCCTCCCTCTGCATGTTCCCACTGACTGGTTTTGGAAACAATTTTCCACTGCTGTTTGCATTCACTTTTTACCTGGACTGCGTGGGTGTTACACAAAGGCACAGATGGGTGATTCCCCCTTTTCTGAGTGGGTAGACAGCTGTGCTGTACTGAAGAATACAAGGGGAACACCCTGGTAAATGGAAGAAATCACAGCAGCATAGCCGTCATCAGTCGTGTCACTGCATGGACATTTCACTGGGAGCGCTGCTGGAAGCAAATAGATGCAGATGCATGTGCAAACAAATTGACACATACACACATATACAGCCACTTTGTCAACGCATGCTTCCACATACACACACACAAAGGCTGCCCCGACAAACCAATCAGTGCCCCGCTGTTTCTGACCAAGGAGGTCATTTGTGAACACGTGCACACTGCGCTGCATTTTGTGCTGTTTGTTATCTGAGGGCTCTGTTCCCTAAAGCGCAGACATGTACAAATGCTCTAAGGGGTTTCCATTGGCTCTCATCATATTTTATTCATAGTTTTTGAATAAACACAAATAGAGTGGATGAGTGTATAGATGTGGGCACTAAGGCCTGTTTGTGCGTTACATTTCACTGAACCCAGCCAAGGTTATTTTTGGCAAACCTGTCTTGTCGTTCAGGAGTGTGCATGATGAAGTCCCGGCTATTTCCTGCACGCTTCAAAATGTTGCATGCGCCCTCGCTGTTGCTCTAAGTCACTATGTTTCTCTCCTTATATCTCTTTATTCTGTCACTCCTATCCTCTGCCAACTGTGAGCTTCGCATACTTACAAGAAGGAAGGAAGACACTCATACATTTTCATTAAACACTCTTAATCTTAATTCATTACTTATCAGGAGATATGTGACCTCATTAACATTGCCTTCTTCTCCATCTTTCTCTCCTCCTATTCCGTGCACACACCCTCGCCTCATATATTCATCCGCCCATGTTTCTTCCCTTCCCCATTTATATTTACTCATTGCTCTTCACTTTCTTTATCTTTTCTTCCCCTCTCTCTTCTTTTTTCCCTCTCGGTGCCTGCCCCTTCAGAGGAACCTGTGAGCACTCAACAGCCCCATTGAATACAGTGTCTAATCTAAAAGTTAATTAAGTCTGTCTTCTTCCCTGTGTTCCTGCTCCTCTTCTCCTCTCAAGCATGTCTTTTTTGGTTGAGAGACTGCTGTCATTCTCTCCCAAATGAATTTGCCGTGAGTCCCACGTGGGTTGAGCTGGGATACAGACAAACTAGTGCTGTTTTACACTTTTACACATCCTGCAGGCCTCAAGCCACCAGTGACAGGAGAAGACTGACACCACGTAATTCGGATTGACAACATCCAATTAAATTAAATTAGTTGGTGTCAAACGGTGATATTTTTTTTTCTGGTTTTATCTTTAAGGGGCACAATTTCAGCGTCCTATAGAGGCGATATAGACGGCATCTCACACCAGATGGATTGGAGGTGAAAATAGATTTGGCTTGCCTCTCAACATGAGGAAATGTGGATCTGGAACAGAGCTATTCCTCCTAATCCTCTCCTCTCTCCCATTCACTTCTCCTTCTGTCATCTTCATATTTGTCCTTGCTCCCTTCAATCATCTGAACTAATTCCCTGTCCAAAAACCACAGATTTACCAATTCCACCTCTGTACTGGCTGACTCTGTCCTCCTCCCTCCCTCCCCTCTTGTCTCTCATAGGGTGCGGGCTGTACGGCTCTGGTGGTTGCCGTGGTAGCCAGGAAGTTGGAGCTGACCAAGGCCGAGAAACATGTACACAACTTCATGATGGACACGCAACTCACCAAGAGGGTGTGTAGGCATGCTCGATGTCAGTGAGTGCGTGCGTGTGAATGAGTGTGTCGTCTGTAGCAGCAATAAAGCAAAAGCACAGAGTGTAAAGAGCACTCGTTCTCCCTGCAGCTGTCATTTGTAAAAGTGCGGTTTTTATGTGCAGTGCAGGTGATTTTACACTGTAGAATTTCTTTGGCGTCGAGAGCCCGGCTAAAAGGATTGTTCTTTCACTGCTACTGCGTCACCCTCCCCAACTAGCACATTACACCCTGTATTGTTGTGACAGAGTGCCATGTTATTTGAGTGAGCGAAGGCAATAAAAGGTCATCTCTGTCTCACTCTCTCTGTTCCGCTCCCTCACTTACCGCCGCTCTCTTTTTCTTTCCATCGCCGATCTTTTCCCTCCCACACCTCCCCTCTCCTCTGACATTTGTCTCTCTTACAGTAAATCCTTTTCTCTCTCTCTCTGTCACATTTGCTTCTCTCCTTCCTCCACCGCTTTCTCCTTCTTCTGTTGCCCCCTCCCAGCCTCCGTTCCCCACACCCCATCTCTCCCAACTCCCTCCCTCCCTCCTCTGGTCCTTTTCAATTTTTCATACAGTTGAAAGACCCAAGTTTTAAAAATAGCTCCCATATCAAATATGTAGGGTGCATGATGGCAGCAGGGTTATCTGGGTGACTGAACGGAGTGGGGTGATCAATAATTTGAGCGTGGATAAGATATCGACAAAGAAACCAAATAGACTCTGTGTGTCAGTTGTAGCCAGGCTCTCTCTTCATGTTCCTGCAGTCTTTGGCCAGGTCTGTTTTCACAAGATGTTTACCATCCTTAACCATGTGCTCCACAGGTGTTTGCAAGGGCGGCGATATTTTGCAAACTGAATCTGATATGAACAGTTTATTATTGAAAATAAGATTTAACTACCTTTGTTATTATACAACATATTCATTTTGCATCATTTAGTTGTCTGTTATTTGGCTGAAATATCCTAACATAATTCAAAGGCTTGCCTTGAATTTTAGGCATATATTCCTTAGAGGATGACTCCGTGAGTTTATTAACCCCCTGATTTTTGCATGTGACGTATCAGTTTGAGATCTTTTGGCTTCCTGCCTTTTTAGTTTAGTCCAGTCTGCCTTTTGTAAATGATTGTTGGTACACTGAATTAAAACCTCTTCTTCTGCTTCTGAAACAATGTTTGGCTGCCATGAGCATTTCAAAATTCACAACGAGAAAATGACAGAGAATGCTGTTACACACTTGCTTTGTCTTAAATTATCTAAAGTTCATTTAGATATTGTATGTGGTGTCACACCTGGGAAATATCACATTTCAGTGTATTTTTTTTCTTCCATATTCAAGCTTTAATGTCTATGAAGCTATTTTCCCAGTTTAGACTGTTTTAAAGATTATTGTGTGCTTTGTATATGAGAAGCTGTAAAAAAAAATATCAGTCTCCACCCTGTAAAATTGTGGTTTTCTACAGTCCTCCAAAACTGTTGTCAGAGACCAGCGTTTCAAATATTTTAGGGACTTTCAAGCATCCTTCAATATTTTGTTAACTTGAAATTCACTCCTGAGAGCAGGAGTACCAGATATTAACCCTGAAAAATATAAAGGACCAAGTTCAAGCAGTTTTTCTAGATAATGGAAATTTAAAATGGCCCTTAAAAAACAATGCTTGAAAAACATAAAAAAACACCCCTACCTGAAATGTTACATAATATCTGCTGAAAAACTGATTTTTTTCAAGCAAACCAATTTTTTTCCCAACCGACATTGTCAGTTGTGAAGTTTTTGGTTTGTTTTCTGTTTTTTTGTTTTTGCTTTCATAAATTGTAAAATTTGCTATAGAGACCAAAGATTCCAAGCTAAATATATCTCTGCTTTAAAGCCAGGCATTTTAACTCATGAGTCTTTGGAGATAGACTTGCTTTTGCAGCTAATCCCAATTGAGCATCCAAAGATTTGCAGTTTTTTGACCACATTGGTGTCATTTTTCAGATCAGGTGGTTTTCATTTTAGTTTAATAAGGTCTCAGTCACACTGGTCTAGAAATCAGCCAGCAGCTCCCCTAAAATCTGTTGTCACTAGGGTAAAATCTGTATTCCCTGACCAGTTTCCAACATTTTCACTAAGTGTAAGCAGTTGTATACAGAATGGTAAACCCAAAATCTTGTGATCTTGTGATTGCTTTGGTTGCCAGCCAGCATGTTGTAATGGTTGCCCGTTGTTTTCATGGAAGGCACAAATTTGTTCACAGTCTGTCGCTAACTACTCGCCGATGGGTGGTGACATTGTTTGAAGTGCAAAGCAAACCCAAAACAGGGAGCGTAAAAACCGTACAGGCCTTACTGCAGCAGTCAAAACGTTTTAAAAGGCACAAGTTTTACTCTCTGTTTGTGGTTTATGTTGCATTTTTTTTCCCTAACGTGGCATATAGTTTTTGAGTGTCTGCAGACAAGTTACCATTTTCCATGTAAACAGCAAGTGATCATGGAAACCTGCTAGTGACCAAAGCAATCGTAAAAGGGTTTTCAATGCAACACCATATACCTCTTTGCAACCAATTTCTCTTAGCAACAGAAACAACTTGCAAATTCTCTAGTAATTCCTCTAGTAACCCATGATTACCACGGGATTACTGACTGGTCTCATGGCCTGTGTGAATAGAGGGCTTAGCAATTCACAGCGACTGCCACCAACCTCCAGCAATCACGCCCAAACAGTCGGGTATATATCTTTTTTCATAGCGACCAGTGTGATTGGGGCTTAATTATCAAATTAATAGCTATTTAAATTTTGCAGCAGTACTCAGTGCTTTGAGCTAACGTTAGCAGTTTTGCTAAGTGTTTTACCACCTTGCCTGTAGAAACTTGGCTTTTGTTTTAATGTTCAAAAGTTTCTTTGTTAGTACAGTGAATGTGAGTTTTTGGGCCTGCTGACAGCCTGGTGAAACGGTGTAGCCTGATCATATTAGCATGATCAGTTTAGCATTTAGCTCAAAGCACAGCTTCACCGCGCTGCTAGCAGGCTTAAAGATTCTTGTTTCAGCAGGTTACCTTAATTTGCATTCATACTCCTCATTGAAATGCAAATTCATCTTCACCTCTTCAAGTGGCAGACAGTGTACATATCAATCATTTTTCCATTAGTTTTTTAGCCTTTTCAGCTTTTCTGCTAAACTCGATGCAGATCAGGTTATGTGGAGGCTGTGTGGTTTGTGTAGCTGGTAATTGTGACCGTAAATGTGCTAAATACTATAATCAAATGAATTTTTATCGTTTATTCAGCTAACCTACAATTTTTTCCCAATCCCCTGGTAATTACAAAAGTACCTGCTGCGGTACATGTGTACCTTAAGGTTTAAAGGTTGAGGAAAGTCACATCAAATCCCAAATTTTTAACTGGTAGCTAAAAAAAGTATTGTATTTTTTGTCACACTGATCAATTTTATTAGCCCCTCAAGCAAAAAGATTATATTCATATTTTAAAGCAAATGCCATCATCATTAAGGGTAATTCATGATCTTAATAAACCCGCTCATCAAGTAACGGAGGCCTCCTAGAGCAATATGCAGCATGCTGCTTGGTGACATTTCCCTTCAAAGGGTCTACGGTTTATGCTGCGGTAATTGTCTCCTGCCCTCTATCACTGAGAGACCAATGATTGAAGCTGTTGTGTGCACATTGATTTACATAGCCGGGGCCATTCTTTGCCACATCTTTGTACCAAGAGAATACAATCAGTCAAAGCTTTATAATAAATAATGCAACAATAGCTTCAACATCTTGCCATCATCATATGTGTGCACACACACAAACAGACAGGAAAGCACACAGTCTGTCTTTCTAACTCACTGCAATGCTGTCTACTTCCCTTTGAAGGATTAACAAGAATGTCAATTAAATGCCAGAGAGACGCTCTTAGCTGATCTGAACGAGGTGTTGTGCAATCTAATGTAATTTTGTAATGTTGTGTAAAGAATAGGGTGTGGTTCATCAATAGCATGAAAATCTGAGCCCAGAAATCTCGCTGTAACTTTTCCTTATGATTTTGACACTTTTTGACAATTTTTTAAATCCTTTCTATTTTCATGATTGATGAATACTTGCTGCTTTCATCCTCGATCAGTTTTTTATGCAGAGCAATGTCAAGACTGAAGTTGATATTTTGAACCCCTGTGCAGTGCACATTGCGTGTGGAGGGCCTAATAACCTTATCGGGGAGAATGATTTCCTTCCAAAGACTGATGCACCGAGTTAATTTTCATGCAGTGCTCAGTGAAGTCTCTCCATCTGATAGGATTAATGCAAATGTTAATTAAATAGCAGTTAATCTAGTCCTTAAGTTGACTATGTGTGTGAGGTGTGATTTGTTGTTGTTTGATGCCAGGACTGTTTTTTCTTCTCGATTCTTGGTTTGTTGCTGCTGTTTTTTGTGGCTGTGTACTGAAGCACTGGTTGATTCAGAGCACTGCTGGAAGCCCATTTGGTCAAAATTTCACCCTCAACTTTCAGAGAGCTCACTCAACACCAAGAAAAGCAGGACATGCTTGCTCAGGCGCTAAGTCAGTGGGCTAACATCTCCTTCCTTTTGATGGCGCTACGATGTCAAATTCCAGTGTTAAATTCCTTTTATTGAAGCAGTAAGCCAGTTGACTGTGTGACTGTGGCTGACACCGTCTGTATCTGAGGTCATTACTTTTTTTTCAGGCTTTTAAACTCTCGCTCCAAGTTAGAAGCTGGAAAAAAAAATCTTTCTAGAAATTTGCACTCGGGATGCATATTCTGCTTTCACACTGGACCACTACTTAATTCAGGGCACTTTTACGAGTCCCTCCGGCACATTTCAGAGCTTCGGCCTGTCTGAATATTCAGAGTGCACTCTGGACTCTGGCCAAGGAGGAGGTGCCGCAGTGCCTTCCAATGTTTACACCAGTAGCCAAATGGGAGCAATCTAACCCCCGAAGATTTCCACTAAGCTAGCTTCCACTCCACATAATAAAAATAACTTTTAGCAGCCTTTTCATTTATAAGCATATCGTTATTCATTGTTATTATAGTCATATTGTGATGGTGACAATTCATTCAATGCTCCACGAGTGCATTTACATGTCTCATTGATGTTTTTTTTCAGTTTTTGCGAGTTGAACTTGCACATGAGCTTCCTTCTAATGTAGAAAATGTGTTAGCCCCCTAATAAGATCCAGTGATTATTTTAACTGTAATGTAATGTTCTGTGATTTTATTGATTTGTTTCACCTTTAACTTGAGCCTAAGGGCATCACTCTCCTTTGCTTTGGATGCTGAAATAGTGATTATTGTCCTTGTGTGTGGCCATGTTTGTGTCTGCCTAAGTGTCTCCTTGTCCCCTTGTCAGTGTGTCTGTGAAGGGAAGGTCAGAGCAGGTAAGGCCACGTGTCACAGTGGCACATGGATGAGTTTGTTGCCAAGGCAATTCGTCTGTTTGTTTTCTGATCACTGGAAAAACACCATTGTGTGTCCAGCATCTCAGAGCCTAATTACTAATTACATGCACAGGTCATTAACCATATAAGTGCTAGGCTTTTATTTAAATGTCCAATTGAGTAAAAATCTCCAGTTCTACTCTACAGCTATAAAACTGTAGGGCCAAAATTAATACATTTAGAATTAATTTTGATATATAATGTTTCTGCATCTGTGAGACTTGAAAATATCCAGCAAAAAAAATTATTATCTCTCAAAACTATAAATTACTAACATGACATGATAGTTTTACGCAGTTGTTGCACATTTGTCGACTGCACATTCATTATGTGAGTCTCCGATTCCACCACATCCCAAATATGCTCTGTTGGATTGAGATCTGGTGACTATGGATGCCATTTGAGTACAGTGGATTCAATGTCAAGTCAAAGAAACCAGTTTGAGATGAATGAAGCTTTGACATGCTGAAAGCAGCAATCAGAAGAAGGGTACTCTATGATCATGAAAGGGTGGACATGGTCAGCAGCATTAGCTGGGCAGACTGTGGTGTTTAAATGATGTTCAACTGATACTAAAGGGCATAAATTGTGCCAAGAAAATATCCCCACAACATTACACCACTACTTCCAGTCTGAATCACTGACTGAAGCCAGGATGGATCCATGCTTTTATGTCGTTTACACCAAATTAAAACCTTACCATCTGAATGTCACAGCAGAAAGCAAGACTCATTAAACCAGGAAACATTTTTCATATCTTATGTCCAATTTTGGTGAGCCTGTGTGGGAATTTTAGCATCAGTTTCCTGTTTCTACCTGACAGAAGTGATACCGGTGTGATCGTTTGCTGCCCAGAGATGCTCTTCTGCATACCCTGGTTGTGTTTTCTTTTTTAACTCATTTTTACCTTCCTATCTGCTGAAAGCAGTCTGACCTCAGACATCACCAAGACTTTTTCAACTAGAGAACTACTGCTCGCTGGATATTTTCTCTTTTGCATGCCACTCTTTGTAAACTTTAGGGATGGTTGTGTAGTAAAATCAGAGTAGATTAGCAGCAAATCTGGCACCAAGAACCATGCTAATTTTAAAATCACTTAAATTCCCTTTCTTCTCCATTCTGATGCTCAGCTTGAACTTCAGCAGGTCAACTTGACCATGTCTACATGCCTGAGTATATTGAGCTGCTGCCGTGTGATTAGATATTCCCGTTAATGATAGGTTCACAAACAGCTGAACAGGTGTACCTAATAAAATAGCCAGCAAGGTTTTGTAAGTCAGTGACACTAATGGTGTTGAACCTGGTCTAAAAATTCTCAACAATTCTACATCCATTTTAGTCTCAGCAGCAATAAGAAGCTGATTTCATTTTAAGTGAAAGTGCCACACTTGGCAACCTTTGAAAATGGCAGTGGTTGTGTCTTTATAATCCTGGTATGTGGACCTCCAGGGTGAAAAAGGTTGAGTCTTTCTTGGTTTAGCAATTTAGCTTTACCTCTGATCTTGTTTCCAACTGATGAGAAAAAAACAGTCTATTTCTCTTCTTCCCTTCTTTTCCCAGTTTTGGTATTTCAGTTAATGTGTATTTAGTAAATGGAAACGTTCTGTTTTTAATGTACGGTATTATAAACTGGGATTACATATATATATAGTAATTTCAGTAAAATGTTTCTATTTCTGCTGATTAATTTATATTCTGCAACATGTCATCAACTGCCTAGCATGCTGAGAAGTGGGAGCCCCATGCGTTAACAGACTTTGCGTGTACCTGCCATAAGGTGTGCCACACAGGGGAGCAGCCAGAACAGATCTTTGACCCAAACCAGCCAGATGGCCCTAACATGGTTGCCCGAGTACAAGCCATATGGTCCAGGAATGGCTGCCGCTGCTGTCATTTGGTTTCTCGTGGCGTATTCTTAGCGGTTCATGTTGAGTCTGTTAGCTTTGTTAATGGAGTAGCTGTCTTTGCATCGATATCTACATTGATTCACAGGAGGAGAGAGACAATTAAATACAGTGTGCCGGTGGTGGTGGGGTCTTTGCAATAAATACACAGTTGGGTTTCATTTTTTGTTTCCAGGATTTAAATGATGCTTTATAATCATCTGCACAAAAAAGAAGGAAAAAAAATGTCCAGCAGCAGTAGACTCCCTCTGCACTGCTGGACCTGTGCTTGAAAACTGTGGAAAAACTTCCGCAGCCTGCCATTCAGTCAGACACAAGATGCCATCAATCATCATCTTTCACTCACCCTGCAGCCATTAATCATGTGATAAACAAGATCTGGCATTTCAGTCTACCAAAGGGCCCACAGCTTTAAACAGTACTGAATGTGCTCTTTAGTGCCTGTAAAAGAAAAAGAGAGCGAGAGAGAGCAATAATGAACTCTATTTATTCCAACATAATCTAAGTAAGTTAATACTAATTAATCTTACATGTATCCTTCAGCAGCATATCTAATGTAATGTAGTTTAGATGTAGTGTCTCAAAAAGCGCTGCTATAAACATGTTATATATAAACAACATTAGCGCCCCCGGCCTATTAAACAGCATGTCAGGGTTGTGATGGCTCTTTAAGATCTTTGCAGGTCTGTCACTGCCTGTGTTTGCCACACGGTTGGGAGGTCTGTAATCCCATTGATGCACACTGGAAGGTGATGCTTGCACATTCAAATTATGTCATTCCATGAATTTTAACATAAATGTGTTTTATTTTGTAGGGTTACTGTAAGTTTTGTTGTTGTGGTTTTTTTTTTAAATAAGCAGAATAAAGGTTTTGGTTTTTTTTTTATCTTTACTGTCTTTACAAATGGTGGATAACGTGTCGAATTTGCTGAATCACGGGGGCCTTATATATTATCTATAGTTCGCTCGATGAGCTCTATTTGATTTGACTTCCTCTGTGTTATTGAAAACACATCTGCAAGGCCCACGGCCTCCTACTCTCTTCATCTGTAGCCAATAGTGTGTGCGTGTCTCTGCATGTGTGTATGTGTAGGCGTGTATGTGAGTGAGCAGTCCTTGACTGCGGTGGATGGGTGCTGATTAGCCAAGCTGCCGGGGTCTTTTGTGCTCCTCAGACGGGGGTATAATTGTTCTTTGTTCAATGCTCAGCATCTCTTTGAAGTCTCTCATTCAATTTATGTCCTTACAGATTCTCTCTCCCTTCTCTATGGTGTCCACCCTCGCTTTTTTCGATGGGTGTCAGACCCCTGTGTTGTAATTACATAGCAACCTATAAAATACATGAAACATACAGGAACAAGTATGGAGCCGCGAGAAAGTAGAAGAATCCCGATATTTATCTATAGAAAATGACCAGAAACTGACATTTCAAACAGGCACTTTATTAAATCAAAGAAATCTCCCATTCTGCTGGTCCAAACAAATGAAGTGAAGAAAAATAACCGTCTTGGAGTGGCTCGCCACAACTGAGCATCATTACATAGGCTAATGTTCCTCCTCTGTAGAGATGGGGAATGCCTTTGACAGCTAGTTTGAGTGCAGTGACTGTGCAGCGATTGTTGCTTTCAGTTGTTGTCATAATTAAACAGAAGATCACTGGTTTTAATACACTGCGATGGTGCTGCGCTGAATTACTTCAGCCAGCCAAGATAATGCAGCCCCATTTGAATAAGTCTAAGATATAATGTGGCATGTAGACAAACCAAGAGAAGAGAGAAGTGTGTGTGAGGGGGAGACTCCTGTTGGTTCTCATTGCCAATCTCCCTAAGGAGAGAGCTGTTTATGCACACATGAAAAGCATTGGCAGGCAAGCCGGTATGTGTAGAGAGAGAGGGAGCATGAGAGAGAGACAGAGAGAACGAGGGCAGCCTCTAAGAAGAGAATGATGGTTTAGTGTTTTTTTTTCTTCTTTGCATAGATAATAGCAAAACCAGTTGAAAAAAGAGAAAGACGAGAGGGCTGGGCAAACCTGTTGCCAGTTTCAGTTGCCAAGGACCACCTGTTGCTAACAATAAGTGTGTATATGTGTGCTTATTCTTTTTTGGGAGCAGATAAAGAATGCAGCTGCTAACGTACTAAGAGAGACTTGGCTCATCTACAAACACACCAAGCTGATGAAGAAGATTGACCATTCGAGAGTCCGCAAACACCAGCGGAAGTTCCTCCAGGCTATACATCAGTGAGACCGCACCTCACACACAACTACATACACTCGCGCACGCAAGCACACCCGTGCACACGAGCACATGCGCATGACGGCGCTGCTGAGCTGATGAAGCCTTTGAAATCAGCTGTACTTTCTATCCACCCACAGGTTGAATCAACGCTGATCATCAGATAAAATGCATTAATCCCCGCACACACAAACACACACACACACACACGCATGATGTGATTCATCATCTACGAAAGGGCAGGTTCAATCCAGGCAAATACACTTGTGGGAATGGATAATCATGTGCATTGTGTGCTGTTAGAGACACTCCGATCACCCTGTCATCTCTCCCAAAAAGTGATGCTGCTGTTACAAGTGCTCGGAGTGTAATTCACACACATAAAGAAAAAGATTTTTTGTATATCCTCCGTCCAGCATCTAAATGGAGGATCTCGTAAATGTTTCCTGATCCTTTGATCTTTAACGGTTCAACTCCAGGACAGTTCAAAAGCCAGAGTCAAGAGACGTAAGGCTGTGTTAAATCTAACATTCAAAGGCTAATCCTTATTCATGTGGACTGTGGACTGGCTGTGTCAACACAGCAACCGGGCTGACTCGATGGGAATAGGGGTACATTCTGTGGTTAAAATCTGTTAGCATAACAGGAGACGGGCTCAGCTGGGGGTGCAGTCTCATAAAGTCAGCCTCACAGGGTTTGTTTTATGAAAACACAGGTTAGTTCACCAATTATTGTATAGTGCTTTGAGAGTCCAATAGGCTTTTAATTGGACTAAAGTACAATGATTTTTTTTTTTATCTGATTTTTTGGTTTATTTCCCTCTAGGTCTTGTGCCCCAAAAGTTTTCCTTAATAATAATTATCTTTTAACTTTTAATGTTTCTTTTCCTGCATTCATTATATATATATACAAATATATGTATTCTCTACTTCATGACAAGATTACTATGTTTCAGTCCACACTGTGCGCTTGCTGTTATTGTACATTCAAATCAAGGGACACACTGCAGGTAGAAATGAAGCTCAACTTGGCAAGGTGACCGCTCCAGAGTGGTGTTGTCTGAACCCTGAGGGATTAACTCTCTGGTCCAACCACGGCATATTTACCGGGTTTCCACCCTGTATGTGTGTTTTATGTGTGCATCTGTTTGCAGATTACGCAGCGTGAAAATGGAGCAGAGGAAACTCAGCGATCAGGCCAACACACTAGTGGATCTCTCAAAGGTGAGGCACACATCAGTGCTCTTCATTTTTGCATACAGGTTAGTCGCTCATACCTGACATGCTTTTGCTCCCCCCAAAAATTTTGCACAGCATTTCTCCGTTTCCATGCTGACCTGCCTGTTTCTGTGGCTTTGCGTCTCCTAGCAACCAGAAGAAGTGTTAAAACAGGGATGACTGAGTGAGAGAGTGAGGAGGAAACGAGAGGAGGGAGGGGAGTGCTCGTGTTTTTTCTGTTAATGTGTGTGTGTGTGTGTGTGTGTGTGTGTGTGTGTGTGTGTGTGTGTGTGTGTGTGTGTGTGTGTGTGTTCTTTCAGAGGAGCGATGCCTTTAGCACCAAATATTTTGCAATTTTGCAATCTCAGTCTCAATTGGCCACTTGTGCATTTACCATGGTTACAGAAACAGGGATGTGCAAGGCAGGGACATTCTGTTGGCTTCCTTTCATCCTCTCTCTTCTCGCTCTTTTTCTTTCTTCACAGTGTTATAAAGCCCTGTCTAGTGTGATTTCTAACTTCTAATCCCTCTTAGTTTTTTTTGTCATTTTTGCTTAGTCTTTCTCTTTCTGACACTTTACCTTATTCTGTAACCGTGGGTGACCAGTTGCGGTCTGTCCACAAACTGACTCACCTAAGTGTAAACATTTGCAGGGACAGGAGGCAGGGCTGATGGGATTTAAAATACCCTCGTGAAGACAAAGACACTAGTTACAGAAAATCGCATACAAAATATGTATGTATATGTATTGGCATATGTAATACACACAAAGTTAAAACAGCAGAAAAACATCACAATTAAAAAGTTTATTATTCATTTGGCATTGCATTGGTAGTTCTAGACAGACAGTCACTGCTCCAGATTTGTTAGTGGTTGCCCTGAACGGCCAGTTTTAAAGCTTTCTTACTAAGGTGGTTAAGCCGTGCTGAAGTGCTTCATTTACAACTGTGGGATTTCTTTGTATTGTCAGCAGGCTGTCAGTTGTGGAAACACTGAGGCATATTATTAAATTTTCACCTATTTTTACACCTCAGGCTGTTCATTTTTCATTAAAGTTTTTCAGAATGTACTTTTTATGCTAAAAAATGGGGAAAATGTTTCAAGCTGTTTTCTTTTTTTTACCTTTATGCAGTGGTTTTACTCATCCAGCACACTTCAGATCAAACTGGGCCGCATGTGACCCAGCTAAAATGAATTTGACATCCCTGCTCTACTTAGTGTCTCTCCTTATTCAATACCAACGTATTTTGGTTTTTTTTAAAACAAGCTTTCATAGAGCGACTGTGTTATCTTCCTGTTTTTACGTGTTTGCAGTCTGTCTCCCTTCTTCAAAGTACGCCGTGTGCACTGACTCATCTCCCACTCTCCACTCTCTCCTTTCATAGATGCAGAGTGTCATGTATGAGCTCATGTCCGAGCTCAACGACCGCAGCGAGGACTTGGAGCGTCAGATGCTGTCCCTGGAGCAGCGGGTGGAGCAGCTCACGGCGGGCTTCAACGCCTTGCCCGCTCACCTGTCTGCAACCCTCAGCGCCCAGCATGCTGCCCTGGTTCACCTGCTCCGGGAGAGGGATGCAAGGGATGGTAGAGGAGGAGGAGGAGGTGCTGTGGTTCCACTGTCCCCTGCTGCTTCTTTAACCACTGCGCCAGCTTCAGTTTCTCCAGTCCAGGTCACAGCTCCTGCACCACCTTCAGCTCCGGTTTCTACTTTGGCGTTGGAGTCCCCTCTGTCGCCCCCACCCCTGAGCCCAGAGGGGAGCTTGGAGGCTAGCTCCAACCCCAACACGTGCACCTCTAGCTGCTGAGGACAGCTTTTTTTTTCTTTTCTTTTTTTTTCTTGGACCAGGAGAGGACAAATATGAGGAAAAACAGGGAGGAAGGACGGGGGCTGCGCTAGTCCTCACACTTCAGACTAAAGGAGAGAAATGGGAGATGAGAGAAATGTCTGGTGATCCTCGGAAACTAACGCTCCAAGAGGGAGGGAGGAAGACTATGAGGAGAAATAATGGGATTAAGATGGAGGGCCTGTATGAGTGATGAGACATGTTAGGGACTTTGGGGCGCTTTACTTGATGAGGGAAGGAGAAGAAAAATGGGGATAAAATGGAGACTCTAAAAGGTGTGAGGGGGAGGAAGGATGCCAAGAGGGTGAGAAATTGAGGTAGAGAGAATGAGGAGGACGAAAGAGAGAGGAGGAGAAATAACGAAGAATAATTATATGAACTCCTAAATGGAATCCACTCCAATTACTGAAGAATGCCTTTTATTATCTCTATCTCTCTCTCTTCTACGTCTCTCTTTCTCCCTCTCTTTCCTTCCCCCTTCCCAATCCCTCACTCCCGTCATCAGGAATTAATGACCATGACTTTTTATCCTTATGATGTATTTTCTATCTGAATGCTAATTGTGTATTAACGAGCATCCCTTTAACAAAAGGTTCGATCAATACGACCACGATTTTAAAAAATGAAAAATAAAAAAATTAATAACTAGTGGCATGCACCACACACACACACACACACACACACACATACACACACAAATCATGTCATCCACGCAATACGAGCTAACACAGCACAAACACAAACATACAGACTCTCACAAAGGCCCTATTTACGCTCACACATAGAAAATAATGCACTAGCCCACAAGATGATACTAAAAGCCAATACTGCCAAGCACATGATGCACTGTCAATCTCCATAGAGCACTGCCAAGCGATGTAGACACACTGTAAAAAATGTTCATCTTAACAATTTATCTTTTGTGGGTGTGAGCTGATGCAGTAGTTTAGACTTACGATGCGTAGTTGTGACATTTTAACTACTCAGCCGGGAGAATTGTAACCGTTCAGTGAACTACACAAATTATAGATCAAGCTGAAACAAGCTGATACAGAGGGACGTGAGTCATCATAATGTCTGTTTGTGATGATGAAGACAGTAGCTGATGGTAAAATAACCTAACACAACTACTACAGGACTTTATTACTGCATTTACAGAATTACAGATTGAAACGAACTGATGTTTAAAGTGTACTTTGCTGTGCTGAAATGAGACTGTGGTCTTGTTTCATTTCTGTGGACGTTTCGTATGACAGCAGCAGAAGGTGGACAATTAATAGTTGTATTAAGTGCATTAATACTGGGGCGGCTATTAGAAGAAAAATTAGCTTATTATACACATATTTTTTGTACTGGCATTTAAAAATGGTTGATTGATTTCTGAAGATGATACCCGTTAAAACAAACGCTGCAGAACTCTAAAGTTGGCTCTTTGCACAATCTTGATGCTCCACATTTAGTGCGAGTACTCGTTTAATGCCACTAAATTTGGGTGTTTTGACCCAAAGATCTACAGCAGATGCGGTTAGGTCCACAACTTGTTGTCTTTTTGTCTCTCCATGCCACCACAGTGGCTTAGAAATAAAACTAAAAACTAACTTTAAAAAAATGCATTAACTGTTTAAGAATTATCCACATTTGTATACACAGTCCCTCATTTTCAGAGGCTCAAAAGTATCTTGACAATTGACAAGCAGCTTCATAGCTAGGTGGGGCCTGTTGCCTTGTTATTTCATGACATGATTCAAAGAGTGGAATTTCTATTTCATAGTTGTTCATGGTCATTCCAAGTGAGGGAGGTCGTCATTAGGCTTAAAAATTCAAAATAAGTCAATAAGTGTCAACTGCTGAGTGGCCATTCTTGAAAAGGAAGACAACAGAAAACAACTGAAATGGATGATGAAAGAATGGCTAAAAAACAACTTCACAGCATCTAACTGAGTCAAAAAAAAACAACCTCTCACCAGGATGTACAGTAGGTGTATCACTGTCAAAGTCTACATCTGTAAGTTTGTAACTGTTCCTAAAAAACATCTAGAAATTAATATTTAAATAAAGATGAGCCTGTGGCAGAATTATGGGAAGAAAGAAGTAAGGAGAAGGAAAGAGAGAAACACCTATTGATTTGAAGATAACACATTATCTGTCAGAAACAGTGGGAGAAGTGTTGGTGGAACCCCATCACTAGTGTTTACTGATGGCGTGACTAACAGAAGTGGCAGGATGAATTGTAAAGTGTACAGGGCTGTACTCAAAAAGACATGGAGTATTCGTCAATGACCAAGTTATTCACCTGATCTCAGCCCAACGGAGCAGCTTTTCAGTTACTGAAGACAAAAACTGAATGCAGAGAGACCCACAAACAAGCAGCAACTGAAGGCAGCTCCAGTAAAAGCCTGGCATCTCAAGAGAGGAAACACAGCGTTTAGTGATGTCCAAGGCTGCAAAGGATTTTCATTCAAGTATTTAGAACACTCCTTACTTTTAAAATCATGTTAGTTTGTCCAATTAAAGTTTGAGCCTTTGAAAATGGGGGACTGTGTCTAAACAGTTAATGCAAAAACAGGAAAGCGCTGTGAGTCAAAGCTGAAAGTCTGCACTTCAATCACATCCTGATTACTTGGTTTAAAATTCACTGTGGAGGTGTACAGAGGCAAAATCACAAAAGTTGTCTCTTTATCCAACAAATTATGGGCCTAACTGCACTGAAAACAATGAAAACAATTTTAACAAATCCTTTACTTGACTAAAGTCAGACCGACCTACATGCAACTCTATAAATATTGTCTGTCATTGGCACTTGTTAAAATCCAGCAGTGATTTAGCTGTATTTCTCTAAGTTGTTTTTATTAGTTGATTTTTTTATGACCTTTCATAAAGGGAAGTAGATCTTGTACTTTACTGCCATTCTTTGTCAAACTCGTGGTCCGAAAAACAGCTCACTGTTATCATGAATGTATTCTGTGTGAAGAAATACACTCAAACTCGCTTGCTCAGTCACTTAAACTGCCACACAGACACAGGAACAGACACCCACATGCGCACGCACACACACACACACACACACACACACACACACACACACACACACACACACACACACACACACACACACACACCTCGACAACCAAAGTGCTCTCTCTTAAATGGACTTCAATAAGAGGCAGGGAACGCTGCTGTCACTGGGGACAAAAGATAGCAGGAGGCGTTGCAGATATCTTGACAATATTGCTGAGGGAATAACTGTGAAAATCTCGGCATGGACTTGTTACAGTGCTGTACATGGACTGCTGTAACAGATGAAGGTGGACTAAGGATGAACACAAGGGAACACAAATAAACCTTACAAAGGATAAATGGCCATGAAGGAACAGATGTTCATGAAATAAATAAAATGAAAGACTGAGATATATCTGAGAGGAATTATAATGACGTGATGGGAAAAGAGACAAGCCTACCTTTACATTGGAGACAATATTGAAAACTATCTTTTAGCGACACGCTGTGGCCGGAATACTGAATTACATACGCTTGGAATATTGTACAGTATGCTGTTAACGAAATATAGCTTTGTATTGCTTAGTCTTTTCTACCATTATGATTAAAAGCAGTTATAGCTGATATCTTACCTTATTAAACTATAGTATTCTTCTCATTCGTCATGACAATTATAATATATGTATTATCAATACGTTAAATAATCACGAACAAGGAAAGTGCCGTTTGAGGTTGAAATTATTTTGTAATTTTATTTTATCAGAGAGAATTAATAAAGTATATATCTATAACATTACAGCTTTCATGTTTAATGAGTCTAAGTTTTTATTTTATTTATTTTTTATCATTTATTTATTTCGTTTGTATGCTTTTTTCGGGTACTTCATATTCCTCGGGGATTCATGTAATTTTAAAACAGCTGTAAACACTAACTCACCCTGTAGAGATTATGTTTTGTTCAGTAATTTATTAAATATATAAATACTGTAGGAGTTTTAAGAATTGCTACCACGTTTTATTTATTTTTCTGTTGTCTTTGTATCTTTCACTGTCAAAAGGGGGGGAAAAATCTCCCCCAACTTGGATTTCAGCGTTTCTCTCGCTCATTCTCGCGATGTTTGGAAACAACGTTGGACAGTAACTTCACGCTGTCTTTAAGCACAGGGGCACACCTCTGGGGGCAGTAGAGAGCTGGAAGTTTGTCTGTTTTATTAAAATGGGCTTTTTTTGTGGAAGCTTTACGCTAGCTAAGTCGTCCATTTGTTAAGTCCTTTAATTATATAAGTATTGATCGGCTAACTTCAGTATGGTAAGATGCTGCAAAATTAAGCTACTGTGAAGTACCCCATTATAACCAGGCACACTTTTTAGCAGTATATTTTGCTTTCTTGGGCTAGTTGAATACTGTTAGCTTGCCAAATTACGGTGACATTATCAGTCGTGTGTAAAAAATTATGTTTTTGATGTCACAATACAATATTAATATGATTAGAGGTGGCTTGTCTACTTAGAAAAGTACTGTTATTAAAACATACCGGATTGGTACTGAAGACAAAATATGTACTGTGGCATAACGCAAAGTCATTCACTGGGTTTTAATAAAGTTAGTGGGCGTTGTGATATATGACTTTGAATATATGTGAATCCAATTCTAACTGAGAGGACAGTGTTTGGAAGAAAAACCAGAAAGAGACATGATGTATTAGTGGGTGGTGAGTGGGTGTGTAAACATTCAGTGTCCAGTCTTTTCCAGTGGCCAAGCCTCCCTCTATTCATTATTTCTGTGTGTGAAGCAGGTCCTCCTTTCTGCTTTACCAGTGTCCTCTATGCTGGCACCAACAGCATTATAAATGAATGTGGGATTCTGGTGAGGGTAAGTATAAACTGTTGTTTTATTTCTTTCTGTGGTTTAACCCAAGTAAAGTGCCACATTTAATATTGTCATCCAGGTAATAAGGGCTACAGCTGTAACCCTCATTCATTCGTACTTTTTTTTGCATTCAGCACGAATACATAATGGGTTGTCTCTTACTTTAGATTGAGTTACAATTAAAGTACACAGAAATGTTGTTCAATTACAATTCAATAAAACTTTATTGATCCTGAAGGTTGACCCCGCAGGAAATTGGGTTATGTTGTATGTCGTACAACAGTATGTAGTATTACAGCCACATTGTAAATGTGCAGGTCAGAAGTTTTCATACATTCATCATGGGCATGAATGTTATGACAATTTGAGGCTTTTAATGATTTACTTGAACATTTCTCTTTTCAAGGTGGAATGATTGTATAGCACACGTCTTTAATGACTTAAAAAAACAATCAAATGTTAGAGTTAAAAGTATGCATACGGACTTAAATACACCCTATTAATATTTGGTAAATTGTTCCTTAGGAAGTCTAAGGAGCTTGGAAAGAAAAGTGTCTGGACTTTAAATTGCTTGAAGATGTTTCACCTCTCATCTGAGAAGCTTCTTCAGCTCTGGGGTCAAATGGTGGAGAGTCCCAGATTTAAACTAGAACTGAAGAAGCTTCTCGGATGAGAGGTGAAACTTCAAGCAACTTAAAGAAGTCCAGACGCTTTTCTTTCCAAGCTCCTTAGACCTGGATGACTTACACCTCAATCAGATGCTTTTGGTAGCCATCAGCAAGCTTCTGGCATAATGCTGTCTGGATATTTGATCATTCTTTTTGACAGAATAGAACAGTGCATTTAAATTGGTTCATTTCCTGGTGCTGATCTGGCTTTTAAGCCTAGTCCACAAATTTTTAATAGCACTAAGGTTGGGGCTTTGGCAATGCCGTTCCAGATGCATTATGTTAGCCTTCTTGATCCACTCCAAAGCCAGTTTTGACATGTGTTTGGAATCAATGTCCTTTTGGAACAAACAGCTGTGTCCAAGTTTCATCTAGCTGTTGATTTAAGAGTTGAAGAATTTGGAGGTAGTCCTCCTCCATTTTGCTGTCAACTTTGAGCAGTGTACTATTATCATAAGGAACAAAGTAGCCCCAGAGCACGATGCTGCCATCACCATGCTTCACCGTGCTTTTTAGCTTTAAAAGCCTCACCATTCAGATCCATAAGGACAAAAAAACTAACAGACTAAGGAACAGCTTATATCCCTTAACCATCACTATGCTAAATGCTGCTAAATTAATATGATCCAATATAATCTTTGTGTATGATGTTTACAGTGTTACAACACAGTCTCATATTTACATGTTTACAACTGTATTTTACCACTGGTACAGTAATACTGGCAAATGGGGACTAGTGCAATATGAAATCAATTGTGTTTGTTGTTTCTAAACATATATATATATATATCAGTTCAGTTCAGTTCATTTTTATTTCAAACATTTCAAACATGTGCCTTCACAATCATTACAAAATATCATTCCATTTTTTGTTTGAAAAGGAGTAGG
>NW_005187446.1:3068022-3075890 GCF_000239375.1 Pundamilia nyererei | reverse complement strand
GTCCTTTATATGGCTGCAAAGAGGAAATACCAGTTGTAGTCAATCATGATCGCTAATGAGATGTTAATAGGCTGTCGCCTTGTCAAGTTAAAAGACATTGTAGAACCTTCAGGATCACAAAAGATTTAAGTGAGTGTATGTATATGTTTGACCCTGTATGTGTAGTCTGTGACTTAGAGAAAATTTTAAATAAATTCAAATGTGTGCACTCAATTCTTGTTTTTAAAGCCATTAAAGATGTATATGCACAATCATTAAGCCCTGGAAAAAGAAGAAAGAAATCATAAAAACCCCTAAAATTACTGTAACACTCATGCCGATGATGAGTGAGTGTAAACTTGTGACCACAACTGTATACGCATTAGAAGGATTTTTGTTTAACATTGTATTTTGAGAATAGAGAAGCGTTAGCCCTGTTATAGACTGGCAAGCTGTCTAGTGTGTACCCTGCCTCTCATCCTATGACAGCTGGGATAGGCTCCTGCCATCCCTCAACCCTGAATTGGATAAGCAGAAGCAAATACATGAATGGCTGGAAAATAGACAATAGAAAAAAAGGGAAAAGGAAAAAAACAAAATACTATTCTGAGGGAAGCAAAAGTTAAATTGTTGAGAATAAAGTTGTTTCAAATCCAACTGTATCATTAGTGTATCGCTGCTGGATCCTCTACAAAATGCCTTGTGTAGATGAGTTAATGAAAGCACACTTCAGAATTTTCAGCACACATACACGGTGTGGAATAAGTATGAGGGCTTTAAAGAGATGGTGCAGAAAACTGTCTGTTCAGAAGAGAGAAAAAAGAGTTGGCTGCATTTGTGCAGAGTGAAATAATTAGCAATGGACAAACACAACAATATCGATGCTTTAGCGAGTACAAAGGATGTATGTTGTATCAGATGATCAGGCTGTGACTTGAGAAATGCCCATGGACTAAGGGAGTTGACCTCATTCTCGAGATTATATTTATTTTCAGAATGAAACAGTTAAAACAAAAAATATTCTTTTTGTGGCTTCGATGCTACTGAGGTTTGCAGTAAACTTGCTGCATCACAGAAGTAAGAAACAAGTGACCTTTTGCTGGTGCTGAGAAATACGACTCAAATGAAATATAAACAGGGATGTAGCATACTCTGCCTTCTTACAAAAGCTTTAGAAGATTGAAGGAACTCTTCAGTGACAATAATGAGAACAAAAACACACAAATACAAGAAGAAAGGCCACGGCGTGCTTGTATTTACTTCAGTGGCTGATATAGCAGCAGAACTGATCTTCGGTTTGGACCTTGCCTAATTAACGTGTAAAAATAACCCTGGTGACAGAGTCGCAGGTCGCTCATTCACTCATACTATGACACAGTTTGTCTTACTTTACATTTTTCTGTCTTTCTTGCTTATTGTTTGTCGGGCATATTGGTTCTAATTAGGTGTAATCCTTTGTTTGGTTTACAATCTCACTGTTGCAGGCCTAGCAGAGTGCGTTTGGAGTAAAGTTTCAGCTCATAATAGACATGGAAATAAGGAGAAGTACGTTTTCTCTTTGACTTCACTTTTTCAAGTTTTGTCTTATCTATTGAATACGCTTAAGTTTGACACATAAATGTGTTTGTATTATTAAACTTACCTAACTTTTCTTTAACTGATTACTGAGGATTACTGAGGATTTGTTTTTGCAACGTTTTATGTGCTTCATAGCTTCAAAGTCTTCGTTATTACAGATGAGTGATAGATGTTTAAATTAAACACCTTCCAATTAGTTCACACTGATGCTTGTCCCAAAGGTGATCACACCTTAATCTAATGGCTTATTATGATTATAAATAAATTCATCTGTCACAATATTCACACATTGCTTCCTTGATATATGAGAGTGTTTGTTATTTTTTCATGAAACAGGTTTCATATAAACTGGCCTGTTGGGTGTTTAGCCAAGAGTGAAAATAAAGCAGAACAACAGAGGTGAGAAAGTCAGGCAGCCTGAGGCAGTGCTCTGCCCCGGGCACTGCACATACCCAGATGTGAGGAGCTTGTTATCTGTGTTATTTACTGGCAGGCTCTACTGCCCCCAGGGCTTTCATCATCTCTCTCAGGCGATGTGAATTTTCATGATTGGGTTCTATAATTTTAAGGCCAAGGTAATGTCTGTAGTCTAGTCTTTTTCCCTCTTCCTCTTTCCACCGGTCGCTCTGCTTCTCTCCATTTCTCTGGAAACCCAATTACACTTTCAGGATCTCTGTCTGAGCCAAGGGTAGCAAAGGATATAGACAAAATTGAAAATTTAACATATACTTTCACTCATTTTTAGCCAAAAATAGTGAAAATATGTCTGCATGACATTTTATTACATAGGTGTAATTCACTAAGAGCAAAAGCAAGAAAATGGCAAGAATGAGACACGTTAAAGGACATGAAAGAACACGCTAAAGAAGTGAGAAAAACTGGCATTTTTAAAGTTTAAAAAACAAAAAAAAAAACATAATACTTAAGATGATCACTTTGAACTGTGTGTTCAGCCTCTGAAATAATGACTTGCTGGAGGCAGGCTGTGGATTGATAACAGTGTTGGCAGTTCAATCCCAGGCTCCTTTCCACACGTTGAGTAAGACATTGGCTTTGATGCCTTGATTAGTGGATTGCATAGTGGCTTGCTGCCATAGGTGTGCTGCCAGTGGGTGAATGAGAGGCAGCTTGTAGAGCACTTACAATAAGAGCACTATATAAATGCAATCCAACAAAACAAAACCATAAATCACTTTGAATAGGAGCAACAGATATTACACCCAAAAGATGATAACATTGATATTTAATGTGTCTAGACAAGAACTGCTAATCTACGTGTTTTACATCTCATTATCCATACTACTGCTCAGACATCATGAGCACCAGTTTTCAGACCGCAGCCTTTCATGTGAAGTTTCCAGGTTTATAGCTTTATAGTTAGAGCTGGATCCAGTAAGCCTTAACAATCCCTTAATCATCCTGCTATAGCCTGCCCTAGTCTCCCTATTTATTTTGTCTTGCTACACTCTGCTTTTCTGTCTCCTCTTTTCCTCCTCCCCCCAACAGGTAGCTACTTCACCCTGAGTCTGGTTCTGCTGGAGGTTTCTTCCTGGTAAATGCGAGTTTTTCCTTCCCACTGTCGCCAAAGTGCTGCTCATAGATCTGATCTGATTGTTGGTTTGTTCTCCCTGATATTATAGGGTCTTTACCTTTCAGTATAAAGCACCTTGAGGTGTTATGTTGCTCTTGTGAATATTAGCTGAAGCATTGCACACAATATCGGGTACTGCATAGAATTTTATTAAACAGTAGCTTTCTGTCAACGAATGAAAGACAGACTTAATACCATTAGTGTATGCAGACGGACCAAACTCCTGTGTTCAGTCAACCCTTGCAGTACCATTGAGTGATTTTAATTTATAGTCTTAAGTAGTGGATGAAAATAACAGCGCAGAGAACTTTCAAATATTAGACATATTTTAGTGGTTTCTTATTTGCATTTTTATGTGGTGTGTTTTTAGGAAGCTGGAACTGATTGAAGGCCATTCATGTGAGGGAAAACATACATTTAGTTTGGTTCCCCAACATGAAAGGTTGTTTCAGGATTGCTTTACCTTAGTCAAAATGATTGAACCGAAAGGCTGGGTATTAAATTGTTGCAAATGTGTGCAATATTCAGGACTGTTGGGGAAATGTTTTTAAATCACTTACTTCTGGTGTCTGGGATTTACGAGCTGTTCTTTGAAGATGCCCATCTGAAAACCAATTTAAGGTTCCAAGCCTTGTGTGTGCTTAGTAGGTGGTATGTAACTTTGCAAAATCACTATATCACTATAATGTTGAGTATATCAGGTGTCATCTGGGTTTTTAGTAGTTTAAAGGAGTCTGTTTGACTCACCTAGACTGTAATAGTGGTCTTTTACAAGAATGTGCTTGGCTTACGTACCCAGCATTAACCAAGCATATATATACACACAAACACACACACACACACACACATATATATACTATGCTCTATTCATGAATATGTTAGTTTATTCATGTCTTTTTTCCCCATCCTAACTGATTCTACTGCTGCTTCTGCATAATGAACACCAGCTGCCTCATTAAGAATAAAAAACAGTCACCTAACACTACACTTCTGTATCAGCGAAGATGACTAATGAGTGTGCACGACATGGAGCTTTGTAAGTGGAAAAGTTGCTGGAGGTCTGGACTGGTCCATGCTGTACTGGTATACCTGTCAAATGTAATGTCATCATTTTAGAGTCGGGTCAAATATCACCAGGTTCTGTCAGCAGGAGACTTATGGCCGAATCTGTTATCTCCAGCTTCTTAGAGATAAGCTGTTCTGTACTGGGAGCCTCTGCAGGTCAGAAACACACATCATATGGATTTATGTGAGAAAGGACATATATGTGCACATACTGTTGAATTACTACTACTTTTCATGACATTAGTGCCCTTCAGGTGACTGCAAAGGGCTGATGTGCAGACTCATGTGCAGATCATTTTCATGCTCCGTCCAGGTGTTTACCTGATAACCACAGGAAAATATATTACACAGTGCACATGTGTGCTTTGCATATTTACTAGTAGAGGCAGTATTGACTTCACAGCCAGTGTGTTTGTTGCATGCGTGTATGTGTCTAAATGTGTGAGCAGGTAGATGCGGGGAGCCTTTACTCTGAGCCTGGACAGTGATGTTGCTGTGGTGATGATCAAAGGAAAAATACTGCAATAGCTGCGAAAGAAGCTGGGCAAGACTGCAGTTCAGAAAGTTGATACAGTTAAACATTAAAACACCACCTCAGAGAAGATGAATGACACACAGATACACGCACAAATGCACAGATACAAATTCAAAGAAAGCTGTATAAACAAAAGCGAAATACGCACTTAGCTCTTGTCTCATAGTGACACCTTTCTTTGTGGCTCTTTTTCTCACTATATAACACTTTCCCACTTACACAGTGCAAATGCTGGCTAATTTGAAGATGAAGACAAAGTTAGGGATAATTTGTTTGAAGAAAATCATGCTCGACCGAATCTGATGCTTCGTGCGTAAATCATCTGTGAATCTTTTTACATTAGCCCCTCTCATAGCCAGTGACGTCAGCGTTTCCAACTTTGGGCCCAGCAATTAGTCAGCGCTCTGCTCAAGCCGGCTCTTTTGGCACCGACATCAATGCTTTTTCGCTGAATTGGATGGAGCCATTTCTAGATTAGGCACTGGCATGAGTAACTAGATCCTGTAATGTTTTCTATTTAGTGGTCACAAATTCACTTATTGAGATTATATATTCATACCAACCATTTTCCCATCTTTATGCGCCATACTGCCTTTGTGTTCTTCCTGTGAACCTTTGAACTCATCTGTGTTAGCCCAGCCTGCTTTTTTTCTCTGACTCAGCATCTGCCCAACACCTCCACATCTCTTAGTTACCTCAGCACTTTAACATCTTACATTAGTGGTGGGTGTGTTTGGTCATCAGATTGCCAAAGAGTAAGCCAAAGAGTTGTGGAAGCACATCGCCATCCCTCACCTACTTACTCTCAAGCCCTCATTTCATAGACACCTGTATGAGCATTATTTTTTAATGCTTGCTGCATAAAATATATTACTTAAGAGCAATATACGTCCAGCCTTTTCTTTTCAATTAACCTTTCTCACGCTAAATCCATTACAAATATAACTAGCAGGTTCTATAATACACATTCAATCTTAGGAGTAATGTGTTTGAATTATTAATGAGTTGTTTTGTTGGTATTCCAGATCAGATTACAGGCTCTTAAATGTCTGCCTGGTCCATTCAAGCTTTAGCTTCCTCTACATTAAAATCTGACTAACACACCCTGACTATACAACAGTGATTTTATTTTCAAAGTCTATTAATGTTTTATGTACAAATAAGAAGACTGGCCGGTACCCAAAGAGAAATTTATACAGTAATGTGGACTGCATATATATTTTCAGTCAGGCACTTAAAAAGGGGATTATTGTTCTTAGAAAGAACTGGCAAAGTTGAAATGCTTTATTCTCTAGGCGGCAGGCTGCTATGCATGAGTTGTCTTTTTTCTTGTCCTGAATGTGTGATAAACCTACTCAGTGTGGCGAGGAAGTAAAAATGATGTCTGCATGTCTGTAAACCGTGATGATCGTTGTTCAGGTTGATGTGCAGGTAGAAGCAGTGAAGCAAGGCAATGCCATTGTCACCACAGAAGTGGACCGGTACAATATCGGCTCCATGGTAACGCTGGCCTCCCACACTTCGCTCAGCCTGCATTCAGGGGACTTGCCTGTGCTGCATATGTGCGTGTGAGAGAGAAGGGGGGTATGAGAGCAGAGGTTGCTGATTGACCTATTTTCAGGCTGTTTGTATGAATTGGGATGAAGGGAGAAGTGATGGGGTTTTTAATGATGCCGCAGGGGACTTGTGCATTGCTTCCTCCTCTGATACGACTTCCACTGACATAACTGACATAACTGGGCTACTTGTAAGCCCTCTGCATATTATACCCACAGTGAAGACCCAGACCCACTTGTAAGTCCCAGTTCACTTTTTCTCTCTGTGGGTCTTATTTGACTTTGTGCGTGCGTGTGTGCGTGTGTGTGTGTGTGTGTGTGTGTGTGCGTGTGCGTGTGTGTGTGTGTGTGTGTGTGTGTCAGCCCTCATTGTATATGAGGCATGTCTCAAGCTGGTGACTCCAAACCCTTAGGGGTGAGAGTGTTCTTGGTGAAGGTGGAGACAGTCAGCTAATTGGAGGCTAGGAATAGCCAGCAGTAAACTGGTACTCATTCGATTTCAATTCAATTTCATTTCATTTATATAGCAGTAAATCACAACTGTCACCACAAGGTCCTTTATACTATAGGGTAAAGATCTTACAGAATGAGAAACAACCCCCAACAAGGAGACAACCCGCTATGAGAAAGCACTTGGCAACAGTGGGAAGGAAAAACCCCTTTTAAGAGGAAGAAACTGCAGATTCTGGCTCAGGAAGAAGCAGACATCTTCTGAGAGTGGAGGGGGTGAGGAGAGAGAGAGAGCAGGAAGAGAGTCAAGGCAGAGAGAGAGTTTTAAATCAGCTTTTAATAGTTAAATTGAATAGTGATTTATAAACCCAATGAAGAGGAATCTCATGAAGAGTTGAGTGAAGAAGAAATGCTCAGTGCATCATGGGAAGCCACCAGCAGTCTAAGCCTAGTGCAGCATAACTAAGGGAGGATTCAGGGTTACCTCATCCAGCTCTAACTATAAGCTTTATCAAAAAGGTTTATTAGGACACTATGATACTATGAGGGATTAATATGGTCTACTTTCTAGACATTGACAGTACTCTTGCTGCAGCTTCAGCTGAAGCCTGTATAATGTCGATAGAATCTCATTCTTAGCATCCAGGTAGGACCTCATGCCACCAATTATTTTGTGAACTCACCTTTTTAAGCAAAGCCATCGTGGCTGGGATAACCAGAAGCCAAATGCTTTAAGTGAGGAGTGGATCAAACTGATACTCTCATATTTGTTAGTTAGTGACAGCTCTGCTGATTGACTTCGCTTTTAAAACACCTAGGCTGTTTCCATTTTTATTTACATGGGTGTGTGGGACTCTAGTATGTTGTTCAAATCTTATGAGATATTTTTAGAAATATAAATCAAATACATTTATCTAAATCATGTATGTCTGTGTGTATGTCCAATAGCTGTTTGGTTTTTTCGGAGTGTTAAAACTTCTGGCCGATAGAACAAAAGGTTGAAAGTGGCCTATAACTTCTTCTTCTTCTCCGTCTCTGTCCCCCTCCTCCTCCTCTGTTTGACCCAAATCCCACCCTCAGTCCCAGTACCCCACAAGCACAGCAAGTTTTTTTT
>NW_005187446.1:3057855-3068002 GCF_000239375.1 Pundamilia nyererei | reverse complement strand
TTACTAACTTTGTGAAATAAAATGTGACCAACACAAACACATTTAAATAAATCCATTAGCATAAATTTACTAAATTCACACTCATTTGTAAAATAATAAGTAAAAGCTGGTTTAAGACAGCCATTATTCATCCAATTTACTTGCATTAGCCTCATTTCAACTGAGAGTGTGAGAGTCATTAGGCCACTGCATACTGCTGACATTTACAATGGTGCTACTTTCTTTCCTGAATCTCCTCTCACACACACACACACACACACACACACACACACACACACACACACACACACACACACACACACACGAGCAGAGACATGGACAGAATTACATTAGAATTTCATATTCATTTGAACAGTGCTTTGACGTGGCTCCACTCCTCGCTGCCTCCTTCCGACCTTCCTCAGCTTACTTCCCCAAAAAGTAATGTTGGTTTCTATAGTAACCGCCTGTGTCTATGTTAGAGGGGAGTTTCCTCACGCTGACTGAAAACGATGTTGAGCACGGGGAGCCACGGAAATACACACACTCTCCCTCACTCACATGCTTGCATTCGTAAAACTGTTGATTAGCAATCACCGTGTCCTTCACACTGTTTATTTTTAATGAGCTCAGAACAATCTGTTGATTGGGTGATTCCAACAGGAGTAACACGCAGCATATTACAAATTGAGTATTCACATCAGATGGAATTTTTGTGGCCCTTTGTGTAATGTGAGAAAGGTGAACATGAATGTGTGAAGAGTTCTTTTATTATTTTGCCCCTAAGTTCCTTTTAATTGTAGGTTATAGTTATTTTCCTTTTTTGGGATAAATACATGAATACTCTTTTCTTTGTTGCACAGAACTATGACTGTGACTATTTTTGTCTGTGTTGTGTTTTGTTTGTAGCATTCTTCTTGATATGCTCGTCTCTCTGTTGGTGTGCTGCTGTGGTGCTCTCTTACTTTTCAAAGAAATGTAGGTCAGATGGACTGGAGACTGTAAATTGCCTATTGTTGTGGGTTTTGTGCTTCCCTGCATGGAAAGGTCCCAGATATCTGTGATGTATGGGCATAAACAATGAACAAATTAATGAAGCCCCACGAGCCAGACTGAACTTTGCACCAGCTCGTTCAGACTCATCATTTTCACATTAATGCACTTTGCATAAATTGTTGCTCAAATGCAGAATTGCGATACTTGACTTTATGTAAAACACCAACTGAAATATGCATTAATATACTGCAGAACATTTCTGACAGGGGAAATAAATCATTTTGATCTCTGTGTAACGTATTTGGTAACGACTTGGACAACCATAAAACAACTAAGCGGCATCTGGCGAGTGATTGCATATTTACATTTTCTAAGCTTCTCCCTCTTGTTAAGTATTGACAACAGTCCTAGCACATTATTTGTCTCCTCCATTAAGAGCTAGCCTGTGATTGGCCGACACAAAGCAGAAACAGCCTGTGTTTACATCTCTTCTCTGCCGCCTTGTTTTTCTTCCTCCAACTCATTTCTCTCACTCACTCTACTCGTTGCCTTGCCAAATATCTGCACAGATATTCTGCCAATCATATTTTCTTTCTCCACCTTTCTTCTCTCTTTTCCTCCTGGTGTCATGTAGTAAGGATGTAGAGCTGCAGTTAGCAGAGTGTGACCAGAAGGGGGTACAGTTTGACAACCTCCGATCCCTCCCAGTGACTCTGCAAGCTCCACTCCATCTCCCTAAATGTTCTCGCACACAGGGACATTCACAGCTTGCAGACTATTTCAGCTTCATCGTCAGAATAATTAATGCAGGAAATGATCACCGAGACAAGAATGATTAATTTTGAGCTCTGACAACACCGACATGACCGATTGTTGGTGCTGGGCCACCAGGCTTTTAATGCTCACGGCCATCCAGGGATAGCATCCATCACGGTGACCCTCACTCCTGCAGAGATGTGTTCAGTGTGTGTTTTTATGTGGGTGTGAATGCCAGCGTATGTGTGTGTATCATTAAGCATATGTTTACTAATTTAGCAGCCTTGTGACTGTGGAGGTAAGGGGTTACTATTCTGAGATAGTAAAAGATGTTTAGCAGAGCACAACCACCTGAGACCTCTGCAGCTTTCCTGACATGACCTGCCAGGGGCACGAGCTTTCACATTTCATCAGATGGAATTTTTGTAATGTGAGAAAAGTGAACTTGATTGTGTGAAGACTTCTCTTATTATTTTGTAATAAAGTTCCCTTTAATTGTAGATGTGACTGTTCCAGGTTTTGGATTGCACACTAGGTTATAGTTATTTTCCTGAGAGGGGTGACATCAAAATTTAGGATAAATACATGAATACGCTTGTCTTTGTTGCACAGTATACTGTGACTGTGACCATTTTTGTCTGTGTTGTGTTTTGTTTGTAGCATTCTTCTTGATATGCTTGTCTCTCTGCCGGTGTGCTGCTGTGGTGCTCTCTTACTTTCCAGACAAATGTAGGTCAGGTGGACTGGAGACGGTAAACTGCCTATTGTTGTGTGTTTTGTGCTTCCCTGCATGGAAAGGTCCCAGATATCTGTGACGTGTGGGCATAAACAATGAACAAATCAATGAAGCCCGATGAGCCTAAATGCGTAAATTGGTGCTCAAATGCAGAATTGCAATACTTGACTTTACATAAAACACTTTAAAATAAGCTGTGTATCATTAAGCATATGTTTACTAATTCATTGACCTTGTGACTGTGGACGTGAGGGGTTACTATTCTGCGATAGTAAAAGATATTTAGCAAAGAACAACAACACCTGAAACTAGCTTTCCTGACATGACCTGGCAGGGGGCTGTGCTTTTACATTTCATCCTCTTTACCACATTTTTACCTTCACATATAAAGATTTTAGCTCTCTCTGTAGCACAGTATGACTAAGGTACTCTTGTTATAAGGTTTAAGGTAAACAGTCCCTATTATAGTGGCAGAACAATCAGGAGTGGGGAAGACTGGATGATAATAAAATCATTTGTCGATATTAAGTGTCCATATGATAATAAATTAAACTGAGAGTGCTTGCAATTGTGTTTTGCACAATTACTACCTCCATTTTGGAATGGATCATTTCTTAATCTTGCTTCTCTCACAGTTTCTCCCAGTTATTCTGCCAAACACAATTAAAACATTCATCTGGAAATAAACAGTTCTTCCATTTTTGAGTTTTAGTCGTGCCAGCTGGTTACTTTCAGCTAACAAAAATAAATAAAATCTTGGGATACATTTTGGACACTGACAAAGAAAATACCCAGAAGTCTGTTTGACATAACTTGTGTGTTGTTGTTGTCTTGTGTCCCAGAGATGCCATCTGGCCTGTGCGCCACGCTTTGTGTCAGCATGTGACAGGACACGACTTGTCACTGTGGGCTCCCAGGGGATGCTGACTAGTGGCTCAAACACTGACTCTCCTCTGCTGGAGGTCGTTGCTGTGGAGGCGTAGGGTCAGCCAGACCTTGTTCATAAGTGTTCAGGTCGGTTAATTAAGTAGGGTATACTAATGATGTGTAATGACTTTGGCCTTGGCAAAGGGAAAACTCAAACAAAGAGACATATGTGTACGGATGAACTGTGTCTCACCAGAGTGGTTTGTGCTTCTGCTACAGCGTGGGAGGGCCCAGTCAGCCCGTCTTTCCTTTGTTATAAGTCACTATTCTGCGATAACCTTGGTCAGTAGAGCTACGCTCACAACACGCGCACACCCCCACAGCCTTTCTTGTACGCTCGTTTAATTTCTCCACACTTTCTGGCTCTGGATTTTTCTTTCTTTCTCAACAGCCTTCTTTCATGTCAATTTTTCATTCTACTTCAGCTCTCATTTTGCCAAATTTAACGCTGAAAAGAGAATTCAAACTGCTCAGATCAATACTATAAAAAGTCATCTGCCATGTCTTTCAGTGATTTTTCTGCCCTTCTCTATCGATCCTCCTGTCCCATCCTCCACTCTGCCTCCCACTCAGAGATGACCTGACGCTGATTACTTCAGATTTTGACAGACGTTTTTGGTGTCCAGACTTTGCAGAACAAAGATTTTCAGCAGGGCCAATAACACCTCCCTTAGTGACTATAATCCCCAATATGTTAATGTTTTCCATCTCTACATCAGTCCAGAAGGAGAATGCATGACACTCTTTAATAAGCAAAAGGGTCAGCAATGGGTATTTAATCAGGCGTTACAGGGCAGACCTATAGCATCTTGGAAGAGGGAAAGTTTGCTACTGGTAGAGAAATTTAATGAGCACAAATGGGTAGAGTTTAGGCTGCTAGTATCTAATCAATGGGCTCATGTCCTCTGTCTTCTGGGTGAAATGGAAGCTTCCACAGTCCCTACTCTTTTAACCTCTGCAGACATGGTGGTGGTGAGAGGGTTTCAAGCACACATGAAACTAAAGCATGTGAGGGAAAATTACCATGAGCATGCATCTTTTTCCATCCTTTCACTCTTAATGTGTCACTTTTATGCACCATCTTGTAAGAAAGCTTAGTTAGTGTTGCACTTTAGCTCCCCCTACCTTCAATTTTGCATTTTTACAGTCAGCCCTGACAATTCATGGCTTGCTGCTAACAAACTCTTCCCCCGTCATTCATTCCCTGCAGTTGTTTACGGACAGTCACTGTGTCTGTCTCAGGAGGGGTTTGTTACCAGCTGCTCTTGATGGGGCCTCTCTTTGTGGGGTCAGTTCCCTTTCTGTCAGAGCTGCTCTCAGGTGTCCCAGAGGTGCTGCCCGACCTGTTGGCACTCCACCGATCTGTGTTGCTCCCTGTCACTCAGCCTGGGGTTGAGTTTACGGTGATGGGCAGCAAGAACATGTTTTCATCGGTATGTCACGCAAACATCCACAGAATAGATTATTTGAGCCTTTCGTGTACTTACCCACAACTTAGGACATTTATGAAATTCACTGTGGAAAAAAAAAAACGAAAGCGTGAGTGAAAAATCAATCAAAACAGAGGGAAGATGAACTGCAGTCTTCTTGACATCATGTAATTTCTTTGACAGACATTCATTATCTGCTTCCATTGTTTCGAGTAAAGACTCATTTTGGAAGCTGAAAGAAGTGGAATTGTTGTGGATGTAACATTTAAATTCCTGCTGTTAAAATTTCAAATATAGGTCAGTGTTCAGTGGATGCCTGAGCTCCAAACAATAGTTAATTATTCTCTCTCATTCATCCATTCATTGATTGCAGTCTGGAGACCGACATAAGTGAGGGGCAGAAATTTCTTTGGTGACACTGAGGTTATATGGTATGTATCCAAACTCAGCAACCTGGACATTCATTGGTGTTAACCTATGGTGCTCTTTTTCTGCTCCATAGTTTTATTTTTTGAGCTATACTAGAGTGGCTTTGCATGACTCACAGTTCAAAGTAATCCTTATTTGTCTTACACCGTGCTTTTGCGCAGAATCTCAGTTTATCCTGTCTGAAATAAGTCAGTCTAGCCTCTCTCTCTCCCTGTTACTGTTAAGAGGTTCTGAGTAAATCAATATTTAGTGTTAAATTTCAGTAGTTCAGAGAAGTTGTTATTAAAACAACTTTTTCAGCCGTGGACAGGTTTGGCTCTTCTTTTTCTATTTATTTTTATGACATGACCACATAGTGACAGCCATACTTTCTCTTGAGTAGATTTCCACAGCTGAATCCACTGAATGTCACCACCTCACCGAGTAGAGTTCAGACCCCGTCTCCACTCCCCCAGTATAATTACACTGAGCAGACATACATCAAAATAGTCAGTGACCTTATGACAGCCTCGTGGTCAGATTCATGGGTTCTCCTGCAGTAAACCAGTAAGCTTATCATTACTGTGCTCAGGTGTGACAGTATGGTAAAACCACATGCTTTCAGTTACTGGACTTATTTTTCCTGGATATGTAGGTTTGGGGCTTTTGTGAGTTGTTTTGCCAGGAAAATGGAAAATAGATGCAGCGATTTATTGAAATGTCGATTGGGGTCTACGCTCTGGTGAGGTCGATCCATGAATGATGATGTTCTGTTGTGTGTTTTCTTATTCGGGTGCTTCTAATAAATTGGCAGTTTGTTTGGGATCATTGAAGATGCTTTCACAACAGTATTGCATGGTGGATCAGAATTTGCCTGTAGTATCTGACAGATACGCCACGATTACGACTGATAGGTCTTTGGGAATCACCTTATTGGTGCAGAAATACTATTTTATTCCTTTCAAACGATGTCATCTTTGGCATGTTTCATGTTCATTAGAATAGATTAGAATAATCCTTTAATTGTCCCACAAGGGAAATTTGGTTATTGGGTATTCAACTTGCTGCTAGTAACAACATGCTATTTAAAATTGGTTCTTTGCAAAGCTGTCTGTTTTGTGCAGACACATGACTGGTTAATCCCACAGGTTATGTATCATTTTATGATTGAATGATTCATAGGTTAGTATCAAGCAGCTTATCAAACAAGAAAAGCTAAATAAAAAAGTGAAATAAAAAAGTACTGCACCTTTGTAAAAGCCTACACATTAAATCTAAACCCCTTATATTTGAATAGTGAAAAAGTGGTGGTATAAGGGTACTATATGATTAAAAGTATGAATAAAATATTAAATTAGAATGGTGATAGTGACATTAATATTAAAAAGAGATCATATAGAATACAAAGCTTATCCTGTGTTCGTCATTCAATAAACACAAGCCACACCAGAATCTCATTTCCTGTTTACCATAATTTTATTTGTTAGTGTCCAATACAAGCAAGACAATAAAAATGTAACCATAGCAACAACAAAGTTATCAAATCCCTCCGTCTCCTGATTTAATTTTCATATTTATTCAGTGTACAAATCACTGCTGTCACAGAGGCTGTGCACAGGGCCTACGTGCGCGCAAGCGTAAACCACAGGTGAGAGTAACCTGCGGCCACAACCTGCTCCTGCAGTGTCAGCCCTTTCAGAGCAACTGATTTTTCACAACCTGACAAGAATTCATCCCACATGATCATTTGCACAGAAAGCTCGCAAGCACACATAAATGCACAACCACACTGTTCATTGAAATTTAATTAACTTCCTTTTGTTTGTTTTTTTAAAGCAGAGCAAACAGTGTCCTTCCCTGAATAGACCCTCATTCAGACTGAGGGAACCCTGCACTGATGCCACTGACATCATCGCCTACTTTATAGTGCTGACATCACTGTGGCATTAAAACATAAGACACAAGAAATGTATTAATAATTATTCATGCAGAGTGCCCTTTTTACACAAGAAAACTCTGCAGTCAAGTCAACTTTCTTGAGACGTAGCCACAGTTTGCTTCCTTTTCTAGAGCTGGCCCCCTTGTTTCCAGAGGAACTTTGCATCTAGTGCTGGGCCTCATCTCTGACCACACCTTCCTGTAAATCATTGCTTAGTTGATGAAGGGTGTAATGCAAACAAATGCAAGACAAACAGAAACCCCACATGCATCGTGTCATCTTTAAAGGGTTGTCAGCGGACAAAAGCTGTGTTTTTTCCAGATAAAATGATGAGTTGAAAGATACCTAATGAGATTATTTATCAAATGAAACTTTATTTAAAGTGAACAATGAATCATATAAGCTGCTGGTGGTCTCTCAACAAGGCCAGGCATTTTTCTGCATATTAAGTAGATAGACTCACTCTTATATTACATGATTTAGCCATTCCCATTCCCTGCATCAGTTCTATGGCAGTGTCACTTGATGTCCATCAAGTTCTTACTCTTCTCAAGGATGTCGAACCCCATCTGATCAGGTTAGTGCTGTTTCCTCCTGAATGAGCATCCTAAAGAAAGAGGCGAGAGGTCGTGGCTCAGACACTGATAGAAATCAACAAGACAGCTTTATTATAAAACACTTAGAGAAGTCTTGGTTATATTATAACCTTATAATCCTCCATAAATATTGACAGCCTATAAAAACGACCAATCTTGCAGCAAGGTGTATCAACTGACTCCCTAACAAGAAGACATTCACCTAACAGTGAAGCTCATGCTACCATCTGCCTTCACAAAGGCTGAATCACCACTACACTCGTGGTTTTATTGCTCAGAGTTCCTGCTAAGAAGCTCCTGTTACCACAGCAGCGTGGGGTGGCTGTGACGATGACAATATCAGTAAAATTGAACCTTGAACCCTGAGGACATGAAACGCTACACATATAAAGGCTAATTTACATACAGGTGACAGGTTGTTAAACGGACCAACAGAAACTGATTTTTCCTCGTCGGGCTGAGCGGTGCAATCAGCCGATGCGATCAGCGCTATTTTATACAATAAAATAATTTCCCTCTTCCCAAGCACATCCATGCCACTACATACACACCACAAATATAACTATGTTTCTTAGCGAAGCACGACCAGGAATCCCATCACGTCTGCAGGGAAAATAGGTCAACGTGTGCAAAAGGAAGGAAAAGAAGAAAAAAAAAGTAGTCGAGGCTCAGAGGAAGAGATGCCATACTTTTTGGAGATCTTTTGTATTTTCCTCACGTCATCTCACTGACTGGATTACTTCAGTTTAGAAGTGAGGAAATGTAAGTGAAGGAAACTGTAAGGTGGAGATTTTTTCCCTGCGTACATGCTGATGAATGTTGGGATTTCCAGTTGCATTTGTTAAGAAATAGTTATGTTTTTGGTGTGACGCACATGTAGTGACTTGTGCAGAGTAATATTATAAACTGCTTGGCTGTGTTGGGAAAAGAAAATATTTTATTGCACAAAAAAAAAGTGCTGATCGCATCATGCGAACATCTGCTTTGCTTGACTGCACAGCTCGGTACACCCGGCCTGATGAGGAAAAGCTGGAAATGCTGAACTCCAACGTGTCGGCCTGGTGACTCAAACAGGCTCTCCTCCAATCGCTCCTCATTTATACAGTGCTTTACAAACCCAAATATTACAGGTAACAGCTGGATTTTCCCCATTTCATTTCATGTCCTCTTTAAAGGAGACCTATCACCTTAAATCTATACTGGGCCTACCTGTTAATCTGAAAAAAATAAATTAATTAAAATGTGTGTAAATGAAACGTTGTGCTTGCAGCCGATTGTGTAGGAATAGATCAGTGATGATGAATTCCTCTCACAACCACAAGAGTTACTGTATGCCTTAGTTGACACCCTGTTCATGAAGAAAACAATGAAAGGGCAACACAAAGGCAAATGTGAAAGAGTAACTGAGCGTGTGTACAGTCAAGTTCGACCACTCATCTCCGGCCACAAAATCTGGGGATTTAGGGAAAAGCTTCTGCCTTGGGTCATTAAAATATAATTCAGTTTTATTTACGTAGTGCCAATCCAGAGCAACCGTCACCCCAGAGGGGAGACAAATCTAGATTACATCAGGAAGAACACCACCCAACACAACTCTGCCGAAACAAACATGGGGGCAGCTAAAAGTAGCTTCGGTCTAAATTTGCATCAAATGCAAAAAATATTAGATTTAGACAAAAACTCCCGAAAATGTTTTGAAAAACAAGCTTTTAAAAGTTGTTTCCCCTCTCTATCGTTGCCATTAGAGAATCCTCCAAAAGAATCCCAAATTTAAATCTTTAAGCACCACCCCGCTCTCGCCATTTGTGTAGTTCTACACATATAGTTGAGATTTCTGGTTTTCCTGTACCTTCTGTCAGGCGAGCTTTCCCTCCTGTCGGCTGGCACAGGACCGTGGAGCAGCCGACACACAGAACTACAGTCTGAGCATGACTGAAGACTGTGGTGATCTTGTAGCACCCTGCAAACAGCACACAAACCAGTTAAACAACAACAACAACAACAAGATGTCAGGAGTACTCCTGATGACTGGTGTGTCGTTGCAGCCGTTTGTGTAGAAGAGTCACTTGAAGCTCATGTCACAAACGGCCACAACCGTCACTGTATGCCTTACTTGACACCCTTGACACTAACGAAGCAATGAAAGGGCAACACATAAAGGCAAGTGTAGCACAGGAGTGGAAGAAGTGCTCAAAGGTTTTCCAAAACATTAAATTACCCAAGTAAATACTTCTCCTGCACCATGACTTGCAAATGGGAAATACACCACTTTGATTTAAATCTGTAATTAGCTGCAGAACTCAAGCAAATGTGCTTATTGTTAGTGGACATGTTTCCATTTAAATCTTAAGTACAACTCATAAGTAAACTGACCTGGACA
>NW_005187446.1:3052508-3057835 GCF_000239375.1 Pundamilia nyererei | reverse complement strand
TGTTTCTTAGCGAAGCACGACCAGGAATCCCATCACGTCTGCAGGGAAAATAGGTCAACGTGTGCAAAAGGAAGGAAAAGAAGAAAAAAAAAGTAGTCGAGGCTCAGAGGAAGAGATGCCATACTTTTTGGAGATCTTTTGTATTTTCCTCACGTCATCTCACTGACTGGATTACTTCAGTTTAGAAGTGAGGAAATGTAAGTGAAGGAAACTGTAAGGTGGAGATTTTTTCCCTGCGTACATGCTGATGAATGTTGGGATTTCCAGTTGCATTTGTTAAGAAATAGTTATGTGACGCACATGTAGTGACTTGTAATATTATAAACTGCTTGGCTGTGTTGGGAAAAGAAAATATTTTATTGCACAAAAAAAAGTGCTGATCGCATCATGCGAACATCTGCTTTGCTTGACTGCACAGCTCGGTACACCCGGCCTGATGAGGAAAAGCTGGAAATGCTGAACTCCAACGTGTCGGCCTGGTGACTCAAACAGGCTCTCCTCCAATCGCTCCTCATTTATACAGTGCTTTACAAACCCAAATATTACAGGTAACAGCTGGATTTTCCCCATTTCATTTCATGTCCTCTTTAAAGGAGACCTATCACCTTAAATCTATACTGGGCCTACCTGTTAATCTGAAAAAAATAAATTAATTAAAATGTGTGTAAATGAAACGTTGTGCTTGCAGCCGATTGTGTAGGAATAGATCAGTGATGATGAATTCCTCTCACAACCACAAGAGTTACTGTATGCCTTAGTTGACACCCTGTTCATGAAGAAAACAATGAAAGGGCAACACAAAGGCAAATGTGAAAGAGTAACTGAGCGTGTGTACAGTCAAGTTCGACCACTCATCTCCGGCCACAAAATCTGGGGATTTAGGGAAAAGCTTCTGCCTTGGGTCATTAAAATATAATTCAGTTTTATTTACGTAGTGCCAATCCAGAGCAACCGTCACCCCAGAGGGGAGACAAATCTAGATTACATCAGGAAGAACACCACCCAACACAACTCTGCCGAAACAAACATGGGGGCAGCTAAAAGTAGCTTCGGTCTAAATTTGCATCAAATGCAAAAAATATTAGATTTAGACAAAAACTCCCGAAAATGTTTTGAAAAACAAGCTTTTAAAAGTTGTTTCCCCTCTCTATCGTTGCCATTAGAGAATCCTCCAAAAGAATCCCAAATTTAAATCTTTAAGCACCACCCCGCTCTCGCCATTTGTGTAGTTCTACACATATAGTTGAGATTTCTGGTTTTCCTGTACCTTCTGTCAGGCGAGCTTTCCCTCCTGTCGGCTGGCACAGGACCGTGGAGCAGCCGACACACAGAACTACAGTCTGAGCATGACTGAAGACTGTGGTGATCTTGTAGCACCCTGCAAACAGCACACAAACCAGTTAAACAACAACAACAACAACAAGATGTCAGGAGTACTCCTGATGACTGGTGTGTCGTTGCAGCCGTTTGTGTAGAAGAGTCACTTGAAGCTCATGTCACAAACGGCCACAACCGTCACTGTATGCCTTACTTGACACCCTTGACACTAACGAAGCAATGAAAGGGCAACACATAAAGGCAAGTGTAGCACAGGAGTGGAAGAAGTGCTCAAAGGTTTTCCAAAACATTAAATTACCCAAGTAAATACTTCTCCTGCACCATGACTTGCAAATGGGAAATACACCACTTTGATTTAAATCTGTAATTAGCTGCAGAACTCAAGCAAATGTGCTTATTGTTAGTGGACATGTTTCCATTTAAATCTTAAGTACAACTCATAAGTAAACTGACCTGGACATTTGACATCCATAAAATAGGAGTTGGGACTCTGAACAAGACGCTTTTTCTTGTGTCGTCTCTTTTCCTGCTCGGGGGTTGGGTGCAAAAGATCCTTTGCGAGCTGGGGGAGGAAAGCAACTTTTTTTTTCATTTTATTTTATTTTAACCCGGGGTTTTGAAATTAATTAATTAATTTTTTATTAAAAAAAATTAACCGGAAGGTGCTTTAACATGTAATTAAACTGCTGCGGCTGTAGGCCTCAGTTACAGCGAGGCAAAGGTCGAGACCTCGATACACTTCTCGGATAAGGAAACTGGAAAGTGTTAAAATGAAATTATCGGAATACTCTTGAAGCAATCGCAGCGATGCCGTTAAAAAAAAAAAAGCGATCAGATGAAACATCGTTAAGAGTTTAATTAACCCCCACAACACCCAACATATGTCACAGGTAATCAGACGAGCACGACACCCAGTTATCAGACTGCTGACTAACATTAATGCGCGACATTAACCAGCTTCCTCCCCAATAAAGACATTAAATACACTCAATGCTGAGACTTAAAGCGATACCGTGTGCTGTCAGCGAGCCTCGTGGGTTGCTCGTTGAGCACGTGTTTCGCCATATTGCGCTCGTTCACATCTTTACGTTTACATTAAAGGAAAAAAAACTGCTGACGGATTTTTTTTTAAACGCACTTTTTAAGCTGTAAAATATTTTAACCGCGTTATAAAAGCACACTTTATCGACTGAGGCAAGTTAGTAGGTACAAAGACGCTTTTGTTACTTACAGGCATGTCTGCGTGTTTGGACTCTCACCGGAAAAAGACTCGCTGTCCACGTACCGGAAACTGCTGACTGACTGGGAGGAAGACCTGGAGGAAGAAAAAATAAAAATACTCGTCGGTGTTTACGTGAAATTATTCGTTAGATAACATCAAATGAATGCTTGAAAATAACTTAATCGTGTAAATACACCGTGAATACAATTTTCATGTTTTTCTGTCGCATTTGATTAAATCTTCTAACTGTATAGCGATTTCCTGACAAAGCAGACGATTATCCTGTAATGTAAATACTTTTTTCAACAATTAGAATTGTTGAAAAGTAGGTCAGACCCCTCATCATCTACACGTGAAACACGCGAGCTTAAACCCTTAAGTGTGTCCGTCTGAATATGCTCAAGTTAACAATTTTTGTTATAAGTCAGGGGAGCAAGGACTGGGCTATCAAATGCCCCAAATCGACCATCAGCACGATTTTTCAAAGTGTCGTTATAAAGAAGTCTTTAAAACCATGTTTGTTTGTTTGTTTGTTTGTTTTTTCACTCAGTAAAATAAATTCAATGTAATGATGTCAGCATCCACTAGGAGTGGAAAATAAAGGACAGTAAAAATATATTTTTTTATGTTCCAAAATACTTTACATGTAAAAAGTGTGCCTCTGTGAACCCGCTGTAATCTGCAGGGTTGGATGGTAACACACAAACAGAGATATTAGATAAATAAATCTAAGTTGGCTTTAGTGGTCCGGCCTGTATGAACTAAAATGACCTCTGGTCTAGAGACATAGACACCCGATAAAGTCAGAGGGGAACTGTTGTTACCTGCAGGTGACACCTGGGGAAAGTTACAGTGTGCTTCTCTTCCTGTAGGTGGTGCAGGTTAGACTGGAGCTACAAAAGCACTGAGCAGAATTAAGAAAGTGTCATTTTACATATATTCTTCTGTCGAGGCCAACTTTCATGCTTGGTGGTCACATTTTAAACGATGACTCTGATATCCAACAGTCTCTTTCTTGCAGGGATGTAGAACATTAGTTGTTATTTGATTAAGCTTCCTAAACAATGTTAGCTTTGTATTGCTTTGTCTTATTAAGGGTACTAAGTATTCACTTAAAACGTACTCCAAGTAAAGGCCCTGCATTATGTTACTTAAGTAAAGGTTTAAGTAAAAGTACTCTTCAGTGAGGGAGAATTACATGAATGCAGAAGGACTTTAAGCAGCATTTTACTGTTTTTGAATATTTTTTTACTTCAACCTCAATTCCTGATTATTTCCTTTAATAATCAAATGACTGAGAAGGAATCAAAGTTGAGCAATGCTGTTAGAGTTATCCAAGAGCATTTCTCAACAAGAAAACCCCATGATTATAGATTATAGATTTATTAATATCATTTTATTTCATGGAGGGTGTAAGGAAAGAGCACATGTTGTTTAAACCAACTTTTTCACTTGTATCGGTCCATACACACGTGTTTACTGATCAAATGGTGCCACCTAGTGTCCGTGCTGAGTGAGTGCCTGCGAACTGTGAACCGTTCACTCCCATAAAGCTCTCCCACACGTAGCTGCTGTGGGATTGGGGCCGACAGCAAGTTCCGTTTTCTTTTTTTTAAAGTGGTATTTCTGCAGACTGGATAAACTTGTTTCCACCCCGATATGCTTGTAAACGGGATAATAACGACTGTCTAATTGCAGCGGAATGAAACTTTAATACATGAGGGCTGATCTGAAAGAGTCTGTACAACTTTATCCTGCGCAGTCCAAACACAACACGGAGGAGGATCGGAATTTACCGGTGACAAGTCTGAGAGTGAAAAGAGGAAAAAGAAGAGGATCCACTCGCAGGAGATTGCTTATTTTAAGTCACAAGGAAAAGAAATCGAGATTTAACGCGTTTGGTGGTGGATGAGAAGATCTCCGGTGAAGAGACAGACCAAACTTTCCCCGCTCCTGCTTTGACTTCTGCTTGAAGAACAACTTCGACCATGGCGAAAAAGTATGATTTCCTTTTCAAACTGTTACTCATCGGGGACAGCGGAGTGGGAAAAACGTGTCTGATCATTCGTTTTGCTGAGGACAATTTCAACTCTACGTACATTTCCACCATCGGTACGTTTAATGTTTGAATTACAGTCTGCGACATTTCTGCTTCAGCTTATGATTGGCTTCTGTGAAACTTGGGATATGAGCAAGACAAATGTTTGCTGACATTTCAAGCTCCGTTTTGCCTCTGTTTACTGTAAGAGCTGGTTTCCCGGACTGCTTTCATGTCCCAACTAGTCTGCGCTCTCTTATTTTCTTTTTCTTTATTTAGTCTCTCTCTCCTTTTTTTTCTTTTCTCCCTGCTGAATGTGTGTGCTCTCTCTTCCCTGACCCTCTCCCCCATCTCTCCCTCAGATCTCATTCCTCTCATTTGGCTCACAGAGGGTCCACCCACCCTCATTCCTATCTCTTTTACCATCTTTACGTTCCCAGAAGAGTGGCTGGCTTTCTGGCATGCACAGTTTTGCACAGTCAACCCCTTCTTCTGCCCCGCACTGTCTATGTGTCTGTCAGCTTGTCCATCCAGCAGAAAAACACAAAAACACAGCAGTCTGTAGCAGTTTGCAGGTCTGTATGTCTGATCTTTATGTCTGCTTGTGGATGGTAACACCCTGGGGGGTAGGGGGGTGTATGTTCAGTGTCGCCACCTTAGTGAGGGTGACTCATATCAACTGCAATGTGTGAGTTTTTGTCTCCAATAGGGGTATTTAATGCAGTCTTT
>NW_005187446.1:3046308-3052488 GCF_000239375.1 Pundamilia nyererei | reverse complement strand
CCCCCTTGTTGTCTCCCAGGAATCGACTTTAAAGTAAAAACCATTGAAGTGGGTGGAAAGAAAGTGAAACTGCAAGTCTGGTAAGAAGTGGCATGCGGTTGTTTGTCTGCAAACGGTTTGTGATATGGTGAGGCAGATAAACCCTGATTTGTTGAGTTATCTTTCTCTGCCCTCTGACTGCCTCCGGCTCGTTTTCCTGAGAGGAAGGAGGAACCTCCCTCTTCTTGTCCAAATCAGGATTTTATGACAGGGTTCATGTCCAAGTCCATCACACAGGCCACCACAGAGAGCTACTCCATGTCATTTAAGGGTGCTGCTAGAGAAGATATAGCAGCGTCAAATACCAGCACAGACAAAAACACGTTTATTTTTTGTTGGTTTTTTGGTCAGATTTGGCCTGTTTTGATTCCTTCTTTCACATCAATATAAAGGAAGTATTTGAAATACAAACGTAAATGTGTTTAATCTTGCTATAAATTCCTCTTAATGCATGCAGGTAATCTGTCTACAATTACAGCAAAGAAACGTATGGATTTTTACAAAACAGTTTCTCAAAAATGATTTTTTTTCCCCTCATTTTAGAGCCTAAACTCTCCTTTTCAGCAGCACCTACAGACACCAATCATTGCTGAGCGATTCTCTTTATTCTGCTGTTTTTCTTTTTGTTTTAAAGAGAGGTTTGCTCATATATAATTCAGAACCAAATTTATGGAAGTTTTTTTCTGAATACATGGTGAAAATAAACCTTTTATGACTGTTGACAGATCTTTCTGATTTATGGAGTACAAAAAATGAGAGATCCAAAATCCCCTCTATAAAAACCGTCGGCTCTGGGATGCCAGCAAAACACAAACAAGAACTTTGATCCTGGCTTCATCGAATGTTTACATTTCTCACCTGTAAAAGTTTGCAAAAAAGTTTAAATTTATACATTTTGATATTAACACATAGTTTCAGAAAACCTGTGATGCAAAAAAAAAAAATTCTTAGTGGAAGTATTTTAGTGGGAAAATGTATCTGTTAGTGCAAACTTACCCTGTAGCTTGTAGCCTGTAGTGTCTCACCTCAAATGAATCTTTCTGCATTCTGCTATACTCCAGGTTTTTTTCATATGATAGAAGTATTTTAAAGACCTTGCAGCACCTTTTTGATTCTAAGTGTGTGCTTTTTCTAGGGACACAGCAGGGCAAGAGAGATTCAAGACCATTACAACAGCCTACTACAGAGGAGCCATGGTGAGCGCAGTATGCCTCCAGGACAATCAGGCCTGGATAATCAGGCTGACATCACTGCCTCTTTGTGCTCAGTCTGCACCTTTGACTGACTCCGTAAATGCTCTCTCTCCTGTCTGTTCTCTGTTCATCAGGGCATCATCCTGGTGTACGACATCACTGACGAGAAGTCCTTTGAAAACATTCAGAACTGGATGAAGAGCATCAGAGAAGTAAGCCGGTTTTCTATTAGCCATGACAAAGATAACTAGGAAAGACCAAGACTGCAAAGCTAATGAGTTTATCTGGTCAGTTCATTTAAATCAAAGAAGCAAAATTCCTGTATCTTCTACTGAGGAAACAGTAATCTCTACACCATTATGTATGTGGATTGTTCTCAGGATAACCTTCCTTGTTCATAAACCAGCATAAAACTATCCAGCATGGCCTCTTGTGCTCACTTTGTTAATGATGTTTTTCAACCAAAGTAAAACTTTTAGTTGATTAAGGACTGAAGAGGTTTTCTACTCGCATGTTGGCTAGGTGTCACGCTGTGTGGGAGACCTCAGATAAATGTACAACTTTCTAAAGACCTGGCTAGCAGCTAGCAGCCACGCTAACAAGGGCATAACATGAAAGGAAAGTTACCGCTGTTGTCTCACAGCAAGAAGGTGCTTTGAACCTCCTGGTCGACTGGGACCTTTCTGTGTGGAGTTTACATCTTCTCCCTGTGGCTCCAGCTTTCTCCCACAGTCCACAGATTTCTGGTCCTTTGAAATAAGGTTGACCGATGGTTGTTAATTGGACATAGGTGTAGATTTGACCAAGCATGTGTATATGTGTTTTTGTTAGCCCCATGCTGGACCTCTGCCCACCCAGTGGCAGCTGGGGATAGGCACCGCACCCGGGAACTCTTAGTTGGATTTTTAATGTTGCTCAGATATTCAAGAAAAACTAAAGATAATGCAGGAAGCAAGATTATTAAAACTGAACTAAAACTAGATGTTAAAAAAATCAATTAACTAAAATAAAATAAAAACTAGACTTTTGAAACAAGCTAAAGCTAACAAATGATTTTGTGAACTTGAGTGTTACTTTGGTTAAAAAAAGATATAAAAACTTGCCTTGAGAGGCTTTGACAGATGTGTTTATTGACACTGGCATATGCCCTCCACACACAGGAATAATAACAAAGACTAAAAGTAAAACTGAAATGAATAGAAACTTTTCCATAAATAAAAAATGAACTGAAATGGGCAAACCGACAGAAACTAAACTGATTTAGAAGCAAAACCTCAAAATGAAATAAAAATAAAACCTAATGAGACTAATTACAAAACTATAAGAAGCTTTTTCAATAAGTGAATGCTGCCCATTTTAATATTCCAATTAAACAGACAATATGCAAACACGTGGTGTTCAATATCTTTACATCAAGTAAAATTAAGAACATATTATAGCTATAAATGCATAACCAGTGTCATTGTTTACAGATATACATGGCACTTGCTTACCTTCTTCATTTTCTTTTTGTTTTTTTTAAACACTTTCATGTAAGCATCACAACTGAGCTGAACTGAAAATCGCTTTTATAGCTGTTTTCAGTCTGTTCACAGCTGTTAAACATATGAATGATTCAGTCACATTTTCATAAAGCAACTGTTATGATTTCATGTATTTGTGGCCCGCAAGTTGTCAGCGACTCTGAGAGATTTGTTTTGCTTGTTTTGCCTGTAAACAAACTGTAGACGGCAGCACTGACGAACTGCGGAAAGATGGCAATGGAGCATTTCAGGGAAATGGTCTTGGTTTAAAGGGAGAAACCGCTCTGCTGACAAACAGCTGCTATTAGTGTCTCTGTTGAGGTTTTTGCTCTCTGTGCTCTCTTTCACTTTGTTGAAGTCATTTTGATCAGTTAATCACATTCCCTCTTTCCCAGAATGCATCAGCTGGGGTCAGTCGGATGTTACTAGGTAATAAGTGTGATATTGAGACAAAGCGGAAAGTTTCCAAGGAGACAGGAGAAAAGGTAAGATGTCGCTTGCGTTTTTTTTTTACTTGTAATGAAACAGCAGAGGTGTAGGTTTACTTTGATGGTAGTTAAACTATCATCCAGGGTAAGATACATATGAGTAGATGGATTGAAAATTAATCATTTGTGGGGCTACTTTGCAAAGATTTTATTTTGAGAAAGAATATTGCATGGATTCCTCCTTGTTAAACTTTAGCGGACAGGAATGCTTGGGAAATGGTCAAAGTTGCTAAATTTACTCGAGATAAAACCCAGGAAGTGATTATTACCCATATCCTGTCCTCCTGTAACCATCTCTGTTCCTAATGTTAACAGCTGGCCAAAGATCACGGCATCAGGTTCTTTGAGACCAGTGCGAAGTCCAGCATTAATGTCGAGGAGGTGAGCAGTTTCTCCATGCATTGAGCTTGTTTTATTATAGCCTTTTTGTTAATGTTTGTTGTGTGTTAATATGCAACAGACCTATATTTTCTCTCTTTCTGTGTTTCAATCTATCTGTCCTGCAGTCTTTTCTGGCTTTGGCACGAGACATACTACAACAATCCAGCAAGAAGCCAGTAAGTCAAAACACAAGATCAGGAATGCAGCGCTATAAAAAGTAATTTTGCATGCTCTACATACTGTATGACGGTAACGTAATTTTTTCGTCTGTTTGTTTGTCAGGGCCCCGGAGGTCAACAGGTGAAAATCACCAGCAGCACAGAGAAAAAATCCTCCAAGTGCATTCTTCTCTAGACATGATTTCACTAGTGTATGGAAGAAAGAACATAGAAACTTAGGAGCGCCTGTGTTGACAAGGAAAAATGTGGCAGGGTTTGCAAATATCAACGACAGAGAGGTGCTAAAGCTCTGTTAAATTACACTATACTCCCTTTATAAGTTCTTCCACAAGAATTCTGCTGTCTCCAAAATAATATATGGATAAAGCAGCCCCAGTTTTTCAGACTGAACATATCCTTTATGTGACATCTACTGCGATAAACATGATTCCACAAAAAGTTGGAGTCTGACTCCCAGACCTTTAAAAAAAAAAAAAAAAAAAAAAAAAAGGTCCCCACCATGGCACACATTGCTGTCACTGACCGTATATCTTTCTCGCTTACGTTATCGTTCCTACAACAGCACACCAGCACTTAAAAGAACTGCAGCTGTCTCTTAATGCTACCATTTCATTCATTTCTAATGTGTGAGCATGTGCAGGAGTAGCTTTATGGAGCTCAGTTGGCCGTAAAACACTAATGTGGTCTGTTTTGATTCACATGATGGACACAGGGTTTTATTTAGAGTTCAAGTGGTCATAAGCATCTGAGAAATTGAGGTTTAAATACTACAGGGGAATTCAAATTTATTAAAGAGGACCTATTATGCAAATTTCCAAATTCATATTTTTTAGTCTTGGTCTCTGCTAAAGTAGCTTTACATGATTCACACCTTTTTTTAATGTGTGACCTTTGTGCAGACCTTCCCTTGAAGCCACATTAGCTGCCCACTGCAAACAAAAGACTTGAACCGCAGGTTGGTGGGGCTACTGTGCTTACAGAGATATCTGTGTCCAAGTCAACCACATAAGGAATATGTGGGCTCTGACATGTATAAAACTGAGTTTTTGGCTCACATGAATTGCAAAAACAGTGACCTCATTATTATAAGTTTTGGCATTAGCACAGTGGCATATGCATAACAAAAAGGAAAAGCATGATAGGTCTGCTTTAAGTTCTAAAGGATAAAATGACCAGAATTGTTAGAGCGAAGGTAAAAACATGACGTACACATTAATGATGAAACAAGTTGGTCGCTGGACTTGAATGTGAAACAAGTTCTGTGTAAAACAACGCCTTGTTTTAATAGATGAATGGATTGAGAATGTGGATATAGATATTAGATATGGACAGTGATAAGTGCAATATGAGAAGATGAGTGGAGAGATGGGAAAAAAAAGATGGATTAAGCAAGTGAATGGGCAGGATGTAAAAGCCTAGGAAGCAGCAGCGTGTTCATGTGTCCCTCATAGCGAATTGATTTAGTGGGTCTTGCCTTTTATCTGAAGTGCCTGGGAAAGCTCTTACTAAACGCTACCACATATTAGCGACATCTGACATGGCAGCCTCTCTGTTCAGGCAGTTTGATGATCGTTCAAAATAACCGATTGCAGGTCTTCATCTGATTCTGACAGATCTTTTTTTTTCTCTACACACACGCTCTAAATTTCTGTTTTCTTTTGTAATTTCCTCCACATTGTTAGTTTTCTTACACCTGCCAGATTGTATGCATGACCTGACGCTTGATGAATAAAATTGCAAAACTATAAATATATTGTTTGTTGTATTTTTTTAAGTTCCTGTTGGTACAGTGACGCAATAGTTTTTCTTTCCTGGTTTAGCATTGTCATAAATGTTATTCTCTGTATTCACATTTGCCTTAAGGGGCTTTACAGTTTGTACAGCATCCAACATCCTCTATCTTTAGATTCTCAATCTCAATAAGGGAAAAGCTCCCCTCAGAATCCATTTAAAGGGAAAAAATGAAGGAAACCTCAGGAACAGAGCAGTGATCCCAGATATGTGAAATAGTGAAATGACAGCTGCACAATTTCAATACTGAAAATCATAATGTTATCAATTAGGAAAAATATGGATACAGTGTTGTATTGTGAAAGACTTAGCTAGGCAGAACATCTTTTTTTCTTTAATTAAATACCTTAAATGACATCAATTAAGCGATGTTAAACTCTGTGTCCTAGTCCATAGACTTCATAGAAAAGAGGGACATAGGTTATAAAACTGTGTTGTTGGCGTTTTTTGTTTTGTTTTGAAAATTCTTCAGTGTGAAAGCAATTTCATGATATTCAACAAGTAAGTGGTGGCTTTAATTTTTCAAAAGCACATTTTAAAGCATTCTTTAAAATTGGGGGACTTAATTTATTTATTTATTTTAGGG
>NW_005187446.1:3030877-3046288 GCF_000239375.1 Pundamilia nyererei | reverse complement strand
TCTGACATGCCTGAGTGGGGGGGCTTTTATTTTGGAAATTTCAAATGCATTTAAGCCATAGTGAGTATAAAAGATGCACATAGCTACCATAACATCACCCACTGGTTTGTGAAGCCTTGAGATTTGCTATCACCATCTTGGTTTCCAAAAGAAAAAGAAAAATGATGCGATGTGATGACTGACTGTGAAACTGTGCTCATTGGCTAAGGACTTGAGATTAAGAAATTGTTTGCCAATGAGCTGTGGTTTCACACCACAGATTTATTTTGAGACATAATATGACAACGATTTACAAAATACACTCATTAAAAATTATTATTATTCAATACGACCCCACATGAGTGGCCAAGCCTTTAAACTCAGCAGGAAACTGTTGGCAGAGTTCAAGTTAGAAAGCAGTTTTGTGACTTCTATAGAACTGGAAGTGTTTTTGAAAGTTATCACCTTCTCAGAGTATTCAACACTTCCACATTGGCTTTGTTTTTCCGACCTGGAAGATATATCCATCTTTTATTTCGTCTGTGGTTAAAGCATACTGGACATTCCACACACAAAAAAATTAGGGCTTTTACTGTGAAAATCTATCATCCAAGTATAATGGTAACGTCCTGTAAGTCCCGTAGTATTTATTTTGAGAATCTGACACCGAGATCTGTTAGTCACTATGAGGGTCTTTGAACGAACAAGAAACATTACATATGATAGACACATCGCTGGTTGTTTTAGACGAGCCACCTACAGGACACACATTCTCACTACAAAGAAACTCTGCTACCGTCTATTTCTCTTTCTTCTTTCTTTCTTTTTTAACTCTCCTGCCAACAGCAACAGCAACTGCTTCGGGTTTGTGTGTGTGTTGTTGTTGTTGTTTTAATCGTCGCTGCAGCAGTAAAAGCTGGATCCTGTCGCTAGGCAACCACCCCTCCTTCCCAGCATCAGCACCAGGACTGTGTTAACGCTCTCTGCCGCATCACCGAGTTGGCTGCACGTTCTGCGTGCCTTGTCATCACGTATAGGGCAGGTTGTGGTTTGCAAACACGATCCGTTCCTCTGCCAGAGTCACAGCTCGACTTGGAAACAGAGGAAGAGATGCGAGGGCAGCAGAGGGGAGGGGCGAGCAAACACGATAATGAAAGATAAACTTAAGTTGCTGTGCTATGAGGGGGCACGGGAAGGCTAAGCGGCTGTATTGGTGTGATGTCTGGTGAAATGCTGTGAGGTAAACGTCGGGGGTACATACACACATTCACAAACACACGGGCTGAACGGGATGCCCGCGTGACTGCAGGGAGGAAAGAGGCGGCGGAGGAGGAAGAACAAGAGGAGGAGGAGGGGGGTCTAGGTGCTTGTGTGGACCGCCGCAAAAACCTCCGAGGTGGAGTTAACAAAGATAGATAGTCTGCTGGTAAATATTCCAGCCTGGCTGCTATTTTGGTGCAGTTTGAAAATCGATGGAACATTTATTTCCTGTTCATGCCGGGATAGCTAATTAGTCTTAGGGTGATCTTAGGGTTTTGATCTCCTCGCCGTCTTTTTTTTTCTCTTCCGTGACAGGATAAGGAGCTGATAAAAAGGTCGCGGGAGGGGAGCGCACATGTTCAGATGATGTTCCTCAAGACTGGACGCACGGACTGACCCCCACATGCCGCCTCTGCTGGGAGTAAAACTACAAGCGAACAGCTGCTATCTCTGAGATGCTTTAGAATTTGCGGCCTGCTCGGGTCTCCAGTTACCGCAATGCCACGGGCTAGAGGAGGGAGAGAGGGACGAGAGGAGGTGGAGAGGAGGAAGCAGCAAAAAGCAAATGAGTAATAATAGCAATAATGTGAAGATTTAAAAGGAAAACGAATTGCCCAGTTTGCCTGTTAGCGTTGTAATCAAAGAATGGCTGGGCAGCAGAATGGCGTAGACTGTACTATATAAGCTACATTGGCTTCTGAACTGAGTGGGGTGAAAGAGACGCTGTGTGGACTTAAAAGTATAAAAGCTGAAACATCAGATGAGGTGAGTATGGTGCCTGCGACTGTGTGGTAGCAGCTCATTTTTTCAACTTTCTGCTGACAAAGTTATTGGACTCACTGGCTGGACTACAGTGTGCACCATGGGACATTGCGCAGAACCTGCCAGTGGAGAATTTGGTGCATAACTGTGACAGAGCAGAGCTCTGAAGCCAGCATTTATGTCTCTCTCTCTCCTGCTCTCCTGTGCTTCTGCCCACACAACTTGTCTTATGAACCTGCTGTAAGCGTAAACCCTTTCCCTGCCTCCTCCACAAGCCAAACATGCCTTCACCTTCAGACTCTAGCAGCGTGGCTTCAGCCTCTGGGTCCCGGGGTTGGTCAGACAGCCGCAGGGGCATGTCTGGCCGGGGGCCTGGTGGAGCCCGACTGCTCCTTTACCTGGGGCTCTGCCACCTGGGCTTGGGAGCAATGGTCCTGGCCTTCTCTTTCACCAGCATGGCCTTCACCACCACTCCCCGCGTAAGGCAGTCCTGTCCATTCTGGGCTGGTTTCTTTGTAAGTGTAACTCGTACTGAAAACAAACAACAGTATGTTACAGCAGATATACTAAAGGAGGTATTTCATGGTGCACATGCTTTTTGTTTCCAGGTGGTGGCATCGGGGATTGTTGGAATAATCTCATGGAGGAGACCTCTGACGCTGGTGGTATGTGTAGCACATTGCATCAAATCTTTCTGAGAATTTCAAACTTTTCATCCTTTTTGGCATAAAAGTGGGAGTTTAAAATGTGCATTCTTACATAACTGATAATTGAGGGTCTTTGTACTGGGGTGTTTTGTCACTATGTGGTTTAAACAATTCTATATCTGCATGAAAAAATCTATCATATTTTATATTTTGATTACACTGTGCACATGAAGTAAAACACTTAGCAGGCTTAAGATTTCAGTGCATTCAGGACAGAAAACAGGACCAGGATCTAAAACAGGCACTTTCATTTAACATGTTCTTTATTCTGGTTGAAAGCATCTTGAACCATGAGATATCCTGCTGTGGTCTTTGGTTGAATGCCACGCTCTAACTCAAACGTCATCTCTGTGTATCTCCACAGGTGTCACTGTTTATGCTGCTGTCTGCAGTGTGTGTGATACTCAGTCTAGCTGGCTCAATGCTGTCCTGTCAGAATGCACAGATGGTCAAGTCCATGCTCACCTGCCAGGTACAGTGAGCAATATTATGCAAGCTTCGTCTTCTACCTTCATGCTTAGATGCATGGAAAACGTGACAGGAATAGCTGCAAATATCCACTTTTGGTCTACCGATTAGTGCTTTACACCAATCCAATGTGTTTAGGTGGAAAATGGTCTGTGTGTGTGCTGTGCACGCACAGACCCCTGCTCCACAGATGAGGAAAAGCTGGTCCTCAACCAGGATAATGGGTGCCACTCAGTCAGAAAACAGCTGAAGGTAGGTAGAATATTTTTTGACCACACTGGAAATCCATTTTCCACATAAAAGATTACACAAACTAAGATTTTGTTTTCTTTTGAATGCATCGTCTCTACAGGACCTTTTGTTCAGTGCGTGTGGTCTCAGCATTCTCTCCACCATCATTTGTACCCTGTCCACCGTGACCTGCAGTATCCACATATTCTCCCTGGACCTCCTGCACCTGGTAGGAACAGATTCAGCACATTTTACATTTAAAATGTGGACCCTGCAAATGTGCTGGACTGCTGCCTTAAGAGATTAGAAAATATATAGTGCTGTGAAGAAGCATTTGCTCCCTTCCGGATTTCTTTTCTTGCATATTTGTCACACTTACCTGTTTCTGATTTTGAAAAATGTTTAAACATTTAGATAAAGATAACTCAAACAAATACAAAATTCAGTTTTTAAATGATTTATTAAGGGAATAAAACATCCAAACCCACCTGGCCCTCTGTGAAAAAGTAATTGCCTGAAACCTAATAACTGGTTGTGCCACCATTGGCAGCAAGAACCGCAATCAACCGTTTGCAGTAATAGGCAATGAGTTTTTCAAACTCGCCATCAGACCCAACTGTTCTTTGCAGAAATGTTTTAATTCACCCACACTGGAGGTTTTTCCAGCACGCACAGCCTGTTTAAGATAATCGCAATCGGATTTAAGTCTGGACTTTGACTAGGCAACTCCAAAACCTTAATTTTGTCATTTTTAGCCATTCAAAGATGGACATTAAGGTGTGTTTTGGATCATTGTGCTCCTGCATAAGCCAAGTGTGATTGAGTTTCAGGGCATGAAATGATGGTTGGACATTGTCCTTCGGGATTTTCTGATAGAGAGCAGAGTTCATGGTTCATTCAGCTAAGGCAAGTCGTCCAAATACTGCAGCAAATTTTTCACGTAGGGCAGGTAGGTTTGCATATTTTTTCCCTTAATAATAGAATTCATCCTTTAAAAACTGCATTTTGTATTTACTCAGGTTATCTTTGTCTAATTTTAAAATTTGTTTGCTGATCTGAAACATGTAAGTGTGACAAATATGCCAAAAAATAAGAGATCAGAAAGATAGAAGATACTTTTTCACAACACTGTATCTTTTAAAGATGTACCCAATTTTTTATTCCTGCCCAGCTGGCCCCACATCGCTCTCGGTCCGTCAACCCAGAATGCACCACTCCTCAGGATGCCTTCCTGACCAACATCATGGACTTTGAGGAGTTTGTTCCACCCATCCCTCCACCCCCCTATTATCCTCCTGAGTACACCTGCAGCTCTGAGACAGATGCTCAGAGGTACTAAACATGCACTTAAAATGCATCAATATCACTTGTGTTCGACATTTAGTAGCCATTCACTTACATGATTAGGCTACATTTTGTAAAACCAAATGATTGATATTTTTGAATCCACATTTAGCATCACCTATAATGGCTCCATGGAGAGCCCCGTTCCCCTCTACCCCACTGACTGCCCTCCTCCTTATGAAGCTGTGATGGGACAGAGAGCTGCCAGCCAGGTAAGTATGTGTGTACTTGTATGTGTTTGTGTGATGGACTTAGTGAGAAGCTGATCTTTGTCTTTTGTGACTATCAAGGCCACAGTGTTTGACCCCCACGGCACTGAGCTGTCTGGAGAGAGAGGAACTTCCACCGCCTTCAGTGGAGAAGGTTAGCTAATGGAATATATGTTTTACAGAGCCATTTGCATTTGGAATATTAAAAAACAACTATTATTAAAAAAATATTAGAAAAAGTTACTAAAAATCAACATAATTATCATTTTAAAAACTAGTTCCAAACTTGAAGGGGTACTTCACTCCCAAACCAAATATACAGATTTTTATTTAGCCTTGTGTAGGCGAAGAGGGTGGGGGACGGTAACAATTGGATCCGGGTTGAAATGAAAAGAACGCCAGGCAGAGGTATTTAACACAAAATAAATCTTTATTATAATCAATTAACTCAATATTCATATAAACAGTAACAACCAAAAAAGACAGCAACGCTGCTTTAATGATAAATCAGACAGTCCAACCCAAAGAGATGGTGACCACTTCAACAAAGAAAACAACTATAAGGCTTCAACAGAAAAAGACAGCAACGCTGCTATTAGCAATTACTAGGCAGGCCAAACAAAATAATGGAGGCCACCGACACTTAAGGAAAACCACTGCTCAGTTAAGAGCTACTCACAAAGAGCCACACACAGCAGGCCTTTTCCACACCTAGACCAGTATCACACACTGACCAGTATCACACACTGACCAGTATCACACACTGACCAGTATCACACACTGACCAGTATCACACACTGACCAGCACAGAGGGGAAAACCACCAGAAGTCTCTCCCACATCCACACTGCTCCCCTCCAGCTTATATCACCTCTGAGGGTAATTGGTGGTCAACAAGGGCAAATGAGCAGCAGGTGTGTCCTAAAGGAGAAGGCAGGGACAGAGAGAGACAAGGGGAGGGGCAAGAAAGAAGGAGGAGGAAAGGGAGAGGACAACACCACGCCCACACACTCCCACGTCTTCACTGGATGTAACAGCTTGCTTACATGATTGTAAAAAGACCAAAACATTAATACACATATTTTAATTAAAGCAAGTTTCAAACCATACAAGGTAGCATTTTAATATAGGTGTTACTAATCATATTAATAATACTCTGTTCTAAACCGGTACACAAACAGATGATTTAGGTACACCAGTGTTAACCTGCTATTAAAAAATATGACTGGTGTGAACTCTGTCTATCTTTTTCTTCTTTTGTTTGTCATAATTTCAGAAATGGGACAGTACTGTTGTTATGACATTACATAATTTTTGGGTTGTTTTTTTCTTTTCTTCCATTTTTTGTTCCTTTGTACACTGCAAGCCAAGTGCCATCTAGTGCAATTCAACAGAAAGGTCGACATCTCTACAGCCACAAGATGGACAGATACTTTTTTTAAACTACATGATAGAGTAAAGAAAGAAATAAAAATAAAAATAAAGTGTGGTTAATTTTATATTGGATTAAACACAAGTGTTAAACCTCATCTGTCAGTGACGTTTTTCAAATGTCAGCAATGTACTAAAATCAGTATTCACTGACAGTAAATATATTGAATTAATCAGATCTATATTTCAAATTAAGACAAACTAAAAATGAAACATAAAGCAGTGTGTAAAAGTCTTGCACCACCTCTCATTTCTTTATATTTTGCTCCAAGGAGCCACATATTGTCTCTTTTTTTTTCAGTGATCATAAGGAATATTTCTCCAGGCTTTCTGAAGTTCTTGCAAAGTGTTTATTTGAGGATTGGTTCCTTTGCCACTTATTTTCAGTCCAGTTTCTACCTGACCATTTTCAGATTAATGTTTATTTATGGGGTTAGGGTTAAGGTTATGCTTATCATGCCTCTTAAGACTGACCATTCAGGCATGAAAAGCTTCCTAATTCAAGGGATGAACTAGTGTTGTATCTGCACATAACAGAGAACTTAACAAAGAATCCATTTTTAACTGTGTCTTTAGACACTTTGTTATTAACAGCCTGACACAAAAAAAACTGATCATTTGTTCACACAATATTTTTCCACCAACAAGGTGATTCCCAAAGAGAAGTGAAGCCTCATCAGAAATGGTCTCAGTGGAAGTCTGGCTGTCAAGAAGTCATTGTTAAGCAAAGGAAACAGGGACAAAAGGCTGAGGTATGCCAAGTTACACAAGAACTGGACAGAAAATCAGTGGCATTAGGTCTTATTGAGTGATGAATCCAAATGTGAAGTCGTTGGTTCAAATCATCAACAATATGTACAGAGGAGGTTGGGTACAATGATCTACAGCTGCCTGTAAATTATGGTTGAAGCTCTGCGATGGTTTGGGGCTGCAGTTCAGCCACAGGTATTGGTGATCTTCCCAAAACTAATGAAAATATGATCACACAGAAGTACCCTAGAATTTTGATCCACCATGCAACACCAACTGGAAACTTCTGATTGGTAACGGCTCATTCTCCAGCATGACAATGATCTCAAACACACTGCCAATGGAGTGAAACCACACCTGGATAGAAAAACACACAAGGGAACACTCAATTGCAGGCTGACCTCCTCAGAGCCCAGAACTCAACATTACTGAAGCAGTTTGGGATCATCTCGACAGTAAATGGATCAAAAGGCAGCCAACAGCCAAAGAAGAGCTTTGAATGTCCCTCAAAAATCCTAGAACTATTCCTGAACACTACTTAAATAAATGCCAAGAAAGCTCGCGTAAAATGATTTCAGGCTATGTTGAAGAAGTAAGGTGGTCATATCAAATTTTCGCTTTCAAGCTCATTAAAACTCCACAAACTCTGTGCAGTGTTGTACAACAGAAAACAAAAAAGCATTAAGTCATAATTTTTACTGACAATATTATTGCTGAGGTATAGTAAGGAGTTTTCTTAGATTACTTAAAAAGTCCTATAAATGAAATCAAAATGTAACATTTTCCCTACATAATAAAGGATTACCTTTTTTTCTTAGTGTCTATGGACAGTGGATCTCTGTTAATGTCAGAGATTGTGGACATCCCTGATGATTCCTCCCCCTCTGAGGACTCCTGCCTCTTGGAGGTTGGGCTGAGAAACCAAGGGGAGAGGCGTAACAGGAACGCTAGTGAGGGTGGAGATGGAGGAGATGGTAGGGAGTATATCAACTTAGGTGGCCCACCGTGTCAAACACCAGAGAGTCCTCTGGCAGGAGGGCCGAGATCCAGGCGATTCCTCAGAGGAGAGCGGTCCAACTCCTGCTCCTCACCCAGCACAGCCACCACCACATACAGGTGAGTGCAAACGTCCGATGCTGGGTTAAAATCAGAAGTTGAAACTGCAAACACATGCCAACATATGTTTTGGCATTTTCCGGTTTTGTCATCCAGGTCTCCAGTCTTGCGGCGCCAGACCATCCTGGCTAGTAGCTGTTCCCAGCTGGAAGCAGGAGGGAGTTGCACCTCTCAACACCAATCCTCGATCCCAGAGATTCGAGTTCGCCCCTCCACCCCTTCAGTCCAAGGAGCCATCCCAGCCTCTTCTGCTCCCCTTACCTCATCCTCCTCTGCTACCAGTGAGCAACCCCATCTGCACCAACCCCTGTATCTTCACCGGAGAGCTGGGAAGAATGAAAGAGATGGAGAGAATGTACAAAAAGACCGGGAAGGCTTCCTACACCTTGTGAGGTCACACAGTGAGCCAGGTCTGGGCTCCTCAACTGAGAGAGGTAAGTCAGACACCAACGTAAACACATGTCTTAAACTAGCTTTATAGATCCCATAACCTGTCTGAACTTACATTTCTCTAGTTGACTTTGGCTCTGGAAGCAGCAAGGCATCTATAGACACAGGTAAGAGCTCACTCCTATGGACCTTAAAGATGAGATAAACTTTATCAGGCAGTGTGATGTACAAATGTTCTTAGTTAAAGAGCTGAACCTTTGCTGCATTTCATCACCACCTCTGTCATCCTTTCTTCCTCTTTACTTGAGATTGTCTAATTAGAAGGAGAAACCCCAAAAGAGATCATGTCTCAGTTGTTTTGATCAGACATAGCTCAGCTCATTTACCGCTAATTGCCCTCATTCATCAAAGCCTCTTAGCAACGACTGGAAACGTACGCTTCAGAGGAGACATGGAGATCCAGCCCCATGTGCACGTGATTTATGAAACTTTTCCAGAACATCAAAATTAGCAGTGATTTGATTACATATTGATAAATGACATCACTTTGTGGAAACAGTAATGTGCCTTCTTATCTGCATTTTCTTTTTCAAAGGACAGACCCCAATGGATGGATGCTCAAGCAGCAAAGTCATGGATACAGTACGTCATGGAAAAATGCAATAATCCATGATTATCCATGATACAGGCCTTAATGTCACTATCACAGGCATACGATTTTAGGTAGTCTAATTTATTATGGGAGATTATTCCATCAGACACACTAAATAGTATGCTCTTTACTGTCTAGTCAGTGGGACAGTCTGGTACATTCTGTAATACCATGCAGCACTTCCTACAGTCTATATACACTATACCTCTTTGAATCATCAGCAGCAATATTTGTGTTTTTGCAGCTGTTTCATCTGCTTTTTTATGCAGCAAAAGTCAGAATGTTTGTAATTTAGCTGTTAAATTTCAGCTATGTCTACCTGTATGTTGTTTCCCTCACTTCCAACCTTTCTAAGTATATGTCAAGGTTGTTTTTCACCATTTTGTTTTTCTATCAGCTCAGGACTTTTTGGTTTGCAATTTTGTCTTGGACTCTGCCTACATCTTTATTTATATAGATTATACAGCAAGAATAAAAATATCAACACATATTGTACTGTAGAGGGATCTACAGTTTTCCTGTGGCATCTCGCCAATCAGACTGCAACTACTATATACTGCTGCAGTCACATTGTTTTTCTGTCTGCTGGTTGGGTGAAATTAGCTGAATGTCTAGAGTGAACAGAGATCCATATTTTAAATCAAGTAAATGGGCCTGCCCCTGGCAACTTTTCTAAGGTGTACCTTGCCTTTTGCCCTATGACAGCTGGGATTGGATGGGAGGATGGATAGATAGATAATTTATTCATACTTAGCCCCCTGCAGATCAGCATTATGCAAGTTGCTATAATGGTCTGCACAGCTCTGTGCCTGTTTCTGTTTTTTAAGGATATTTTTGACTTGGCATTGGGCTTGTTTTGTCACACAGACCTGGCAACTCTGCTGCTGGATCAGCTAAAAGGATATTATAGCTCTGCATGTAACATTTTCTTTTTCTTCTTATGCAAAGGCCCATCCTCTGAAGCGTGTCTGTTGCCCCGCACTTCTGTGCCTCCGGTTGCTGCTCTGCCCAGAAAAGGCAGCATCAAATTAGCAGCCACGGGGGTGCAGGTCCCCTCCAAACCTGCACCCACTTCACCGTTACGTTTACCTAAAGACTGCCACCGTTCTCTCGGAGACCTTAAGGCAAGTCAAAAAAATTCTTGAAGGAAGTTACAGGAGCAGTAAGGTGGCAAATATGAATGGCTGTGCAGTCTGCTCATTCTCTGATCTCCTTGTGTTTCCGTCAGGTCACTCGGGTTCTGGTGGCTCGCTTCTTGCAGCGCTCCAAACGTAACCTGGCACCCCCATCTGAGCATGCTGGCAGCGCAGGGCAGGGACCTAAGAGAAGGAGTGGAGCTGAGGGTGCCAACCACTTGCCCTTGGAGCAGGTATAAAAAGAAGTCCTGATTACGCTGTTATGTCACTTTGCAGCAAACCTTCTGCCCTTTCTCACAACTTCATAAAAATATCTTCAGGTGTTGCGAACGCCTTGGAGCACAAGCCGCGGACAAGCCAACCATCATTCCCATCATCCTCATCGACGCGGACATCACCATTCCCACAGTGACAGTCGTCACAACCGACACTACAGCAGCCGGGCGCCTGAAGGGATCCACCTGCGCAGCTGTGGAGATTTAAGCTTCTCCTCCTCAGCGTCACTGCGTCGACTAGTGACACCTCATGCACCACATGGGTCATCGGGAGCTCTCTACTCAGAGTCTGCACTGTGAAAAGAAGAGGAGAGTGAAGGAGGGGTGGAGGAGGAAAATAGGTGGCACGCAAGATGACAAGGCTGTAGGGGGAAATATCTAGAAGCCTATTGAGATATTATTCCCTCCTTTGTCTCTTATTCACTTCCGTTTCTTGGAGCAAGCTGTGCAAATGGCCTTACTTAGTGGTGCTCTTTATCATGTGAACAACATCTTAGAGCTCCCTCACAGATCAACAGCAGTGCAGTGCTCTGTAGATGTTTATTTCTGATGGGCTCTCTTTAGAGAACCTATTGGCCAAGATCAACCTACCAGAAGCATCTTTTCTGCCACACCAATGAGCTCCTAACTCTGACTGGAAATGGAACTCAACTAGCATTCAGATTTACTTACACTTACTTTTAATCTCAGTCTGTTACACAATGGGTTGCAATATGCTTCTGGCCCTTTTGTACATTGCTATTCATTCACGGGATCGCTCAGGTGAAGTGATCAAGGAAAGCTCTTACTTTGTCTTCCATTGATTAAACAAAATGCATCATCATATAGTCAGCTGAGTACAATGTAAGATAAACAGACAACACATGAGAAATGCTTTCACATTACTGAGTTGCTAATTTTGTGTTTTTCTAATTCAGTCACACTTTTTCCACCTACACGATGGCCTTCGAAAAATAAGGCAGCCAGCATTCAGACACTGACATTAGTGCACGCCACAGACACAGGCTCAGCCTGTGAAATGTACTCTCTGTGGGTGGCCCCTGGACACGGTCATTTCGTTTGCCCGTGCGCATGTTTTGCTACAACCGGCGATACAGCAGAAACCTTGTGCATTGAATCCTGACTGTCTGTGTAATTAAGTAACATGTCCTTCAGAATGTCTTTATCTGCATGTTTTGACTATGCTTCCTTTTTTTTCCTCCCCTTGCACCCAAGACCTGTGATAGTCGGCAGTTACAATGTATTTGTTTTAATAGCTAGCTCTAAGGACAAGGATCTGCAGCGCTCCCACGGGCTCCAAACATGCCTCTGTATCCAATTTGATTTTAATCGAGTTTCAATATGTGACACTGGCTAAAGCAGCTTGATCCTGTAAGATAAATAGGTGTAACTTGTACTCCGATGATATGAAGAGTCTCTCGCAGTAAATGTACAGATGAATTGATTAAGTGGTCAGGCTTCACAAAATGTGTTAGCACATTTCCCTGTGGACTCTATGGGTTGCTGATGGTTAGTTGAATGACAAAACAAAAAGAAAATCTTCCAGATACTCTCATGACAGGGAATTTATGATGGGTCTGGCAGCTCTGGGTACTGAATTTTGAAGTGTAATAATATATTTGTATCAGATTGGATTTCTTTTTTTCTTTAGAAAGACTTTCTGGTGTGCTCACCAAGTGATGATACTGAATACGTATCAGTAAAGGCACATTTTGGATACACTCATATGTATGTATCTAAGTTTAAAGATTTACACACATACACATTTACAGGCACATGCATACACCTATAAAGGCACTGAGCTGTGTTTCTACCTCCTGTCTTGCATAAAGCATAATTTATTTCAAGAAATGTATATCTGTATTGCAGGCTTAACAGGACAGAGCCTTGAGATCTGAACAATAAATGTAATCTAAGTATGACACCTATTCCAGATTTTAAATGCAGTGTCAATGTATTTCATGAAATGAAATAAATGATAGACAAAATGCAGTGTTGTGCAAAAGTCTTCAGCAACTCCTCATTTATTTAGATTTTGCTAGTAAACTGTAAAGTAGCTTCAGTGTTTTATTGAAATATATGCAAACATAAATGGAAATACAGTGTATAAGGTCAATTTTAAGCAGCTATTATTTAGCTAATATTAAATGTACAACAGCGCCAGAACTCTCTTAGGCAAGATTTCTTATAATTTCTTATGTAGTCTTGAAGGATTGTTGTCCATGCTTCTAGAAGGACAATCAAATCTTTTCTTTGGGTGTGTTGGCTGCTTTTTCATTTAATTCTCTATCAACATAAAGCCACGGCTCTGAGGAGGCCAGTCCATGACTAATCATGTGTGTGTTTTTTTTATCCAGGTATGCTTGTAATGCATTGGCAGTGTATTTGGTTTCACTGTCGTGCTGAAAAAAATAAGTTTTTAACCAAATCAGATACTTTCCAAATGGTATTGAATGTTGGATCAAAAGACCTGTTTTCCAGATTCAGCTTAAGAAATAAGAACAAATTGTGTTTTTTTTCCAAGAGACTGCAAGTAACAAAGAGCCTCAAGATACAATTTAAAACTGTTTCTTTGCCAAGTTGTCTGGTATGTGTAGACACAACATTGGTTCATCTCATGCGTTAGGTGCATTTTTATGCTTGAATTCTGTCAGATTAAATTGGATTAACAAACAATAAAATAAAGTAATATTTATGGTAAATGGCCCCTAAGGACCCCAAAGCGCTTTACATATCCAGTCATTCACCCATTCATTCACACACTGGTGATGGCAAGCTACATTGTAGCCACAGCACCCTGGGGCGCACTGACAGAGGCGAGGCTGCCGGACACTGGCGCCACCGGGCCCTCTGACCACCACCAGTAGGCAACGGGTGAAGTGTCTTGCCCAAGGACACAACGACCGAGACTGTCCAAGCCGGGGCTCGAACCGGCAACCTTCCGATTACAAGGCGAACTCCCAACTCTTGAGCCACAATCGCCCACTTATAATAATAATAATCTCAAAATGGCAAGATACAATGACTGGACTGAAAATTAATGAAAAGGTGGTCAATGTCCAAGGAAAAACAAACCTTTAAAAAAGCTTCAGCTATTGCTCAAGATCACTTTAAAAAATTACTTGCTCCATGCAAGCAAAATAGAAAGAAATGAGGAGTGGCTCAAGACACTGTAAAATACCTGTGTTGTATATAAGTACAAACTAGGATATAATATATTATTTTAAAAATACAGTATCGAAATTATCTATGTACTGAATAGGATCATATAATTTTCTTATATACTGTATACTACTGTGTACTATAATGCAGTATAGAAATTTCTTCATTTGCTTCATCATACTCCTCTCTCCACTCTTGCCACCCCACTTAAGCTCCGCCTCTTCTCAAGTCCTATTGGTTAGCCATTGTGAAAGCCCATCCTGGTTCGATGCACCAAACCAATGAAACCCCTTAATGTCAAATGGAGCCTTTTAAAATCTCCGCCCATATTTACCCACTCGCAAGGAACACTGGGACATTTAGTTCGACTGCGGTGTAATAAAACAGACAGCAGCGTGACAGCAAACTACAGTCTGATATCCTGGTTTTGGGAGACGTTCACAGACTCCAGTTTGACAACAAGACTGAGAAAGTGAAGACCGGCATTTTATACTGTATTACATCGTGCAGTCTGGGATTACAGGGCGGTGTTATTATGGTGAGTAAAGGCATTTGTATGAATAAGAAACATTTTCATTCGTTATGTTATAACTAGCCTAGAAGACAGAGTGAATGAAGGAAAACGATGTAAGCTAAAGTCAGCAAACGCTTCTTTTCATGATAACGGAACTAGCTAGCTAATAATAGTTTCTCTTTAGCTTAATCCACTCTGCCGGATAGACCATGGCCTAGTAGTGTTAAAGTAACCTGGTAGTGTTACAGTCACCTGGTTGATCCTCATCTGGAGCAACCATGTGATTTACCTTTACCTATAGAAACGTTTGTTACTGGTCGGCACAATTGCACGGTTGAAGGGTAATGAGACGCTTGCTGAGCTGGGTCTCCAGTGCCCATAAAATTATCCGGACCGTTTGGCTGACCGTGTCCCCCCTCGGGCCAAGAAACACCTCTCACCTGCTGTGCATCTCGTCTTTGCAGGGAGACAGAGTTTGCAATGGGACGCACAACAAGAAGGCTCTGCTTTCAGACCCTCAGCTGTTTGAAGACCAGTTTGAGGAGCTCGTCACAGAGCTCACAGAGAGAGACTTTACAGATCCCGTGCTGGCAGACGCATTGAAAAGACTGAGAGAGGTAAGTATGTATGACTGGTCTCTTTTTTTCATTTAGCAGAGGGGGACAATGATATGTAGATGTTCATATGTGTTTTTGTTTGAGGTTTTGGTATACAACACTCCTGGAGGAAAGAGGAACCGAGGCCTTTCTGTGATTGGCTCACTCAGGGAGCTTGTCCCGCCCTCCCAGCTTACCCAGGACACCGTGCAGCGGGCTCTGTTGGTCGGCTGGTGCATTGAACTGGTGAGGGTTTGGTATGGCATGCTAAATTAAGTCTTGACTAGGGATGGGTATCGTTTAGGTTTTATCCGATACCGGTGCCAAATCGGTACTTTTGAAACGGTGCCGGTGCTCAAACCGGTGCTTAAACCGGTGCTTAAAGAATGGAGAACACAAAATTGGTCCAAAAACCTCTCATGTTCAGCTG
>NW_005187446.1:3010440-3030066 GCF_000239375.1 Pundamilia nyererei | reverse complement strand
GTACCCATCCCTAGTCTTGACAGTATTTCATTAATTTTTTACCCATTAAAAGTCAGTGTCGGTCACAGGTGATTTTAATTCTGTTCCAACCTAATTAAGCATTAAGATGTTAAGCTGCTTTAAAAGATTGCACTACATAGTTATGACCTCCTTTAAAGTCTGCAATCTTCAGTAGGGGCTTGGGACCACAATAAGCAGTACAAACAATATCATTACTACTTTAACCAGTAACTTTACACTATCCTCATCTGCAATCATGTTTAATCGTGATTTATCTTTAATCATTGTTGAGGCTGGATTTCACTAAATTGACAGGAAGGTAGCTTGAATATGCAGGTTGTGTGTCTTTAAAACTTTCTCTCACGAGCAGACTCTTGACTGTAGCGTTGACACTTTGCACAAGTGCTACGTTTTCTAATTTAGGTGTTGCCGCTGTGTGTCTGATACTTGCAGCTTCAAGCGTTTTTCCTCGTGGCAGATGACATCATGGATGGATCTGTCACTCGGAGAGGGCAACCCTGCTGGTACAAGAAGGTGAGACTTAATATATTCCAGAAAAGGAGACTAGTATGAGTTTGTGCTGTGGTTATTTTCCCACTTCCCTCTGGTTACCTATATAAATCCTACCTATTGATTTGCTTGTTTTTGTTTTTTTTTAGGATGGTATAGGTCTGGATGCCATTAATGATTCCTTTCTGTTAGAGGGGTCAATCTACAGACTGCTTCGCAGATATTGCAGAGATCAGCCCTACTATATTCACCTCCTGGAGCTGTTCAACGAAGTGAGTCTTCTTGGCTGAAAGTGTGCTTGTGCATCTGGGAGCAAATTCATCACTTCGTTCGTAAAATGTATGCAGTAACGGCTCTTAAAAGCCAACTGAGAGACTGCTGAAGAGGTTATGACTGTGGTTACGCATGATTTCACTCAAATGTCCAGCTTGAGCAATATATTATTGCATAGTTAAATCCGGCTCAACACTTAGTCATCTTCAGCATTGTCCACTGTCCACAAACTACTCCTCAGAAAATGCAAAACATCCTTCAATCCATTTTCTTTACCGCTTATCCCGTTCGTGGCAGTGGGGAGGTGGCTGGAGCCTTTCCCAGCTGCCATAGAGGGAAGAGAAAAAATGTCCTTTACAACATTTTCCTCAAGCCAACACTGTCATCTTGCTGATGTGTGTTTTGTTCAGCCAACCAATTTAATCAGCCTGCATATTTAGATTGTCATACAAACTAACCACAAAATTTTCAACACAGTTTCCTAATTCTTTAATTAAAATCTCTCAAATTATTCATCAGCTGTCAAAACATTTTCTTATTAAGTGACCGAACAGTTATTTCAGAAACTCAAGTACTTGTGAGTTTTTACTTACCTTGTGTTTTTTCTTCTTTCTTTTCCCCTCAGGTCACTTTCCAGACAGAACTCGGTCAGGCTCTGGATCTCATGACTGCTCCACCCAGACAAATTGACCTCCACAGATTCACCATCGAAAGGTAAGAAGGGGAGAGAGTGTTGAAAGATGAGTGTTGTTTATTGCAATAAGTATTTATTTCTTTTTCTTTTTTTGTCTTTAAGGTATAAAGCAATCGTAAAATACAAGACTGCCTTTTATTCATTTTACCTCCCAGTGGCAGCTGCGATGTATATGGTGAGTGTGTCAACTTCATGTTGCATAAAAATGGAGGTAAAATAATACAGCTTTAAAACACTCTTTGTACCTTTTTTTCTTTTCCAGGCAGGAATCAACAGTGAAGAAGAGCACAGCAACACCAAGCACATCTTACTTGAGATGGGGGAGTTCTTTCAAATACAAGTAGCTACTTTTCCTCGTCATTGACCTTCATAGCATAATATTTCCCATTCGTTAGCTGCACGTGTTGCATAATACGCTGCTGACTATTCTGTTTTAATGACCATCTGATGTATTCTGTCACAGGATGATTACTTGGACTGTTACGGTGACCCTGCTGTGACAGGAAAGATTGGCACAGACATTCAGGACAACAAATGCAGCTGGCTGGTTGTGACAGCTTTGGAAATCATGACTCCTAAGCAGAGAGAAGAACTAGAGGTTGGGCCTCATTAAATAAATGCTTCTCTTCTGATCACGTAAAATTTATAAATATGTGGCAGAGTTGGGTTGCCACTGTGTAGAATTTTCATTTTGATGATGCTTAGCTGTACGTGCTCTTGTTTTTTATCCTTTAAATGTGCATTTGTATGGTTGTTAGTTTTAAAACTTTTCGTTTTTAAATCAACTGATATAATGAGCAAAATAATAATATTAACCGTATTAATACATTATGTTGCAGAGAAAGTAGCAATCTCTCTATCTAGCCCTGTCCCTTACATTCTTGTAATATTACTTTGTAATTAAGGGGGTGATTTTGAGTTAACATAGCATCTCATCTAGAGAGAATTTTCATACGGACAAGAGAGTAACCACTGTTTGTGTATACTGTCGTTAGACTCTGCAGTAGGATAGAATAAACATCTAGATCTGCTGCCGGGGTAGCTTCATTATTCATGTCAGCTGGTTGCAGAAATTAGTCCTTGGCATCGCCAGATGTTGCTAGGGCCTCAGTCACATGCCATAGAGACCAGTCAACGGTTACACTCTATTGTCTGCTTGTTGTACAACAAGTTGAGATACATCCAACTACAACAAACTACACAGCAACTTGATTTAGTGCTGGCAGTTATGCAGCTCTATGCTCTAAAGCTCGCTTTGCTGGCTTGCGTCTTCTATAAGAAATCAATACTAGTTTCTGGTGGAGTAGTGGTTCAGCTCTGTTTGCGTCATATGACATAAAATTGCTAATCTTACCCTTAACTTTGCTTACTAGCAGATATTCAATGTTCTGGGCATCCAGAAAATTCCCCTGACGTATGTGATCATTGGTACAGTTTAAGTCGGTATTAAAACTTCTACACCTTTAATTCTTTGACGTTCATCTGTTCCCACCTTGTTTAGACTCATGACTAGAGTCATTTGTTAGTGTTAACAAGTTCATTTTGATCTCCTCCTCAGGGATGTTATGGACAACATGATGAAGCCAGTGTGGAAAAGGTCAAAGCACTGTACAACAGCCTGCAGATGCCATCATTGTACCAAAAATATGAAGAGGAAAGCTACCAGCGCCTCCAGAAACTCATCGCCAGCCACGCACAAAACCTTCCTCACTCTGTTTTCCTCAATTTTGCCCAAAAAATCTACAAGAGAAACAAGTGAGAGGGCTTGCTGCTTTGTAGAAAATATGTTAACAGCATCAAATACACAAGTCTGGTGACTCTTATGAATACGCACAAGCAGGTCCTCACTTATTTAAATAAAGTGTTTCAGACTTCAGCAGTGTAACTCAGTCAGGACTTTGTTTAATAGACGATGTCCTCTGTCAGAGGAATCTGACTGATAGAAGGATAACTTTGGAGTGAATCACAAAGGGTCTGATTTAACTTCAGTGTGCCTGAACTGAGGAACACATGAGAGGGATGATGGATTAATGTTTTTTTGATTGCATAATAAATGGGTGGATGCTGATGGCAGAGGACAGATGATGAAAACTGACAAACTGTTCCATATGTTTTATAGTGTTTAAAGTCCGTACTAGCCAAGAATTTATTGCTTTTAATAAATAATATATAGTGTATGAACAAACATGGTTGTGTACATTTCATCTTTTTGTGTGGTGTTATGTTGTTTAAAGAGACAGGATTTTTTTTTTTTTTTTAGCACAGCTTTTCCAAACATCCTGGTTTTATTTTGTATGCTTGCGTTATTTTACTTTCCTCACACAAATCAAAATTATTAACCACCATGATGCTAATAGTCAATGGTGTGTCCAATTTGCAGTCTGTAGTCAGTTCTAGCTCTCAAGCTCCACCAGATTTGATGGTCTTCTGGCATGGACCTCGGTCTTCCCGACAGATTTACAAAGTCAGGGCTTTGTGCAGACCAGTCTGTAATGTTCACTTTGGCCGTCTGGAAGCAGTTCTTCAACAGAGGCAACAAATGTTTTAAGTCACTGTCACCTTGGAAAACAAAGCGATGACTGCTTGAGGTTTTCTTCCAGAATCTTCACATGTCCTTATTTCTTTGTGATTCCTTCCACTTTCATGAGATTCCCAATTCCAAATGCACTGAAGCATCCCCACCATGATGTACCCCCAAATACCTTGTTTCACTGTAGGGAGGGTGTTCTTTGGGTTGTATTTCTCTCCCTTCTTTCTCCAAACATAAGCAGCATCCCTGCTCTAGTTTCAGCTCATCTGAGGAAAGCACTCAGCATACTTTAGTCTGACTTCAAAATTTCTCACAGTTTTTCTTTCCAGAGTGTTTGAAATCTTTTGCTTCCTACGTCTACGAGACTTGGTCTGTATTGTGTGGCTCCCTTTGAATTTCTTGATGATACTTCTCACTCCAGTTCTTGACACTTGGATATGCTGTGATACTGTTTTATATCCATCTACTGCTTTATCAGCATGAATAAGTCTTTTTCTCGACTCTTAACTGATATCTTCTGTTTTTGGCATGATTTTTACTTAAGTGACGACTCAAACCCTTGCTAACATTTTTATACTGTGTTTAACTTGGAGGATAACCGTCAGCTTGAGCTTTGAGCACTACAAAATAATAGCATGTCATTGCACAGCAGTGGTTCATGATATAGCTCAATAAAAAGATCCGTTTTTCAGCGGGCTAATAATTTTGGTCATGGTATTTGTTTCTGAAATAATTTTGTTATTATGTACAAATAGAAATAATTGTGTGTGTGTGTGTGTGTGTGTGTGTGTGTGTGTGTGTGTGTGTATGAGTGGCGACTCTCCTCTTGGGAGAGGATAATAATTTTGTCCTTTTCTATATGTATTTAAATTGCAGTTAAACGCAATTAAATCTGACTTTTTTATATGAGTTAATTTTCTGTTAAAGAAATCACCAAATGCATAAATCATGATAATTGGGGGGTGAACACTTGAGACTCATTATTTTAAGGAGGCAAAGCTAAAAAGGACTATAGATTAACTGAATGTGATGATAAGGCGAGGGGTAAGGGGTGTGGTTTGATCGGGGGAGGTGGGGGGATTTCTGGATGCTCGCGAGAAGACAGATGCTGAGGCTATTCGAGATTCACATTCTCACGGACTGGGGATGTGAGAGAGCCCGACGAGATGGAGACCTTCATCCATCTTTATTTGAATGTGAGTCAAGTGCATTTTTATCAGCTTTATCGTGCATGTAGATGTCTTTCAAGCGAACCTGCATGAGACGATCGGGTAAGAAAATCCTCCTCTTACCCCCCCGAGACTGCGTAGGATAAGACAATAAATTCCTCTGTTCGCGGTGGCATTTGTCGGATTAGATAGCTTTGCGTAAATACGCAAATAACTGTTTTGTCTGTTCTAATTGTAGTGTGAAAATGATGGTTTTTGTCTGAGTTGTAATAGGGGCGTATGGGCCCGTTTATCAGAGCGATGCGGGTTGGAGGTACTCCCCTCCTCCCTCCTCCACCCATCCACCCCTGTCTCCATCAGCTCTGTGGGATCAATAGATACAGGGTTAAACTCTGAGCACAGGACGGATTGCATTACATATGACGGTATGCTGTGTTTTATATTTTATTTCAAGGCTTAGTTTGCTAAGGGCCATCCCGACGGAGGCCCAGCAGTGTAAACAGGCACTCCAGTGATTTATATTCTTCAGTGATGTGAAGGGCACTGTGGAGGAATATATGAGCAATAGCCTTCAGTAGATGGGCTTTTAAAAAGCAGACTGGGTGTTGTTCTCTACCGCTGAGTGATTATTTCATGCTCCACTTAAATGTATGTGTGTTTTATTCGTTATTTACGATTTGTTTCTTTTGATCCAGATTTCCATGAATATCATAGCCCAGTGAAGACGAGCATAACTGATGACAGTTATCAGACTATAAATTAGCTGACAATTATTATTACAAGGAGAATCATTTCATGTGTGTGGGTGGGTGTTTGAATAGTTGGGTGTTGTGTGAAACCAGCAGATGAAAGGAGCCGTGCAGGTATCTTGCAGAAGCACTGCATACAAATAGAGAAGCTCTAAAAGTATCTATTTAGCTGCAAGATTGCAGGAATTAAGTATTCGAAATTTTGTATGGAAGACACCACCTTCTGTATTACACTATTATCACCGTTTGCATCATCTCACCATTATGACAATGTAATTTTTTGTTTATGTGGATATTATTATTCCCAGGGACGCTGGAGCTTATCCCAGATATTGTAGGGTTCACTCTGGACAGGTGCCCAGATCTGAATAATATTTTTGATCATATTAATAGTCATTTTAAGCCCTAACATACATTTTATATGTTAGGGCTACATTTTTCCAAACAGATGAGTCCCAGCTGTGGTCTTTAGATGTCTCAGTACCTACCATAGTACCTCTAAATCTTATTCCTAAGGTGTCAGAATATTTAATATTTTAATATCTAAATATATTTATATAATATTTAATATCTAAAGCTGTCAGAATATTTAATTTTTGGCTTTAAGAATAATTCTGCTAGTCTAAATAATAGAGCTACTTTTAGCTGCTCTCTCATTCACAAGGGGCCGACACAGTGAGTAGCTCTTCATGTTTAATTTGGCAGATTTCCTTCCAGGATCAAACCGGAAATCTTTCATTTTTTTAGGCAAAGATGTAAACCACTGCCACGTTAGAGAGCCAGTTTGCCAGTATAAAAAAAGTCTAAAAAGTTATTTGCATTTTTTCTCAAGAAAAAGTCCCTTTGATTTGTATCCACAGCATATGGTCAGGGCTTATCAATGATGACTAAGACCTCACAGGGTTAAATGATTATTTGATTATGACTCTTGCTGATTCACTTTCAGTGAAGCTGACTGCTGGAGAGGCTGTGGGATGGAAAGAGCAAATCTTTTCCATATTTTTTTTTGACGATAGGACAGAATGGCATTTGGATATCTAGTTTTCAAATCTTATATTTAAGTACCATCACACCGGCTTATATATTTCTATCAAACCTGTAATGATCCTGGTTGCTCTGCATGTGTTAGCAGATTTGTTTGACTTCCTGCAGGAAAAACTAACCTTTATTTGACCTGTTTAAGATGAATATATTTGATAAATGCTTGAAAGGATGGAGTAAATAATAATAAAAATTCAAACAATGTAAAACAGACTTTGTGTGAAAGTGTACAGTTATAATTTAACACCCTGTTACACAGCAGTGTAATCTGCTGCACCTGGTTTTAAATATTTTATTTGTTTGTTTGTTTTTTACTTTTGGTTGGTTTTGCATTTATTGTTTGGATTGGTATGCTCACCTTTAATACTAAAAGAAAAAATCCCACCTCAACACACACACACACAGAGGAATTAAAATGAACTACTAAGAGTTCTCAACGTATTTATTTTAAGGGGCAATGCTTGACAATGTGCTACTCTAACTGTGAGTCACAGTGTGTGACTTCCCGGGCTGTGATAATTACAGAACAGAAAACCCTCAAAAGCAGTTGGCTTTTAATGAATAGTCTCGATGATGGGTTCGCTTCAAAGCTTAAACCTAATATGCAAACATGTGTAGAGTAAGAAATCGCTCTGCGATGAGCAGAAGCTGCTCGTATTTGTTATTCACTGTGTGTCTTCTTTGATGTTACAGGATCTTGGGAGTCACGCCAAGATGTGACTGTCACGGCGCGTCATAGTTTGGAGGCTCTACAATACTTGTTTCCATAGCAACAGAAATATCAGAATATCCAAAAAAGTCCCATTCCCACAATGCAGTCCTCTCAGCCGCCGAAACCGCGGCGCTTTGACGTCAGCAGACGGACCAATAACTTAGCTGCACCAAAGTCTCACGGCCCTGGGTTTCAGAGGGAGGATAAAAACATGAACACAATCACCACGCCGTCCCCACGCCGGGCCACCAAGGGTCCCACCGCTCCCTCCAGGACCAGAGTGGGCGTACAGCCTCGAGCTCCAGTGAGCCAGTCCAGGTTAAGCTCACAGAAACAGGGTTCTACTGTCTCTAAACTAGCTAAACCCAAACCCAAAAATGCCCGTGCATCTGCAGCAACTCAAATTGTACCCGCAGCGGATCCGCCTCCTCCGCTTCCCTCGGTTCTTCCTGTTGACCCGAACTGCAACGAGCCGAGCCTCCCGTGTCTATGCTGTGATGGCCGATCCCCGCAGGACAACAACAGCATGTTCAACCACAACCACAACAACAACAACACCATCTCCCTCAGACATCAACTGCAGCTACCGCCTCCACCGGCCCCGATGCCCCTGAGGCAGGATGGGACCGGGGCCAAGGAGCAGGCACAGGCAAAGGCCCAGATGGAAATTTCTGCCTGCCCTGCTGCCAGTCTGGAAAATGAAGAGAAGATTTCAGATGAAAACACTGAAGTAGACAATAAGAAAAATGCAAAGGTGGAGGAAGATGATGAGGAAGAGAGCAGCGGGGATATTGAGATTGATGATGAAGAGGACGATAACGATGACGATGAAGATGATGACACCCTGGTCCCCTCGTGCTGCGACTGTCCCCCCTCCCTCCTGGAGTTCTCGCTCTCCTCTTCTACCTCCTCTTCCTCCACTTCCATCAGCTCCTGTTCTGATCTGGAGTCTGACTGTGCCGATCAATCTGCCTCCATCTGCTCTTCCCAAGATCAAGACAATCTGTCCGTCTCTCTTTCCTCCAAAGACCACTCTCTCCTACAAGGCCCTGATAGCAAGCCTCCTGCTCGCTCACCTCCATCCCTCCCTCTGAACCGAAATCCCTTCTGTTTAACATCTCATTCCCCGAGTCCACCTTGCTCCCCAGATGAGGGTTACCCTTCTGCGCTTGACTCACCTTCCCCTGACTACTTAGGAGTCAAAGATGATTCTGAGGTCACCAAATTAGGCTTGCTTGACTTTCTAGAATCGGTCGGAGAATTTGGGAAAATGGAGCGGTTCAGCCAGGTGATCCAAGTGGCTCGCTGGGATCTGGACGGGGAACAGCACTGGGATGTTCTGCGGGATCGCTTAGATCACCTGGATCGTTTGGAAAAGGTGAACAGGGAAGTAAAACTGACCTACATTGCCAGACTCCATGAGAAGGGACTTGATCTTGGAGATCTGGATGAGCAGGACCTTTCGGATGTCATGGATGAAATGGGCAACATTGACATTCCCTGGAAGCTGTATAAAACACATGATGGAACGATGGGAGAATCTCAGGAGTTTTCCGATGCCGGGGTCGACTTAACCGCTCCGTCAGACTGTGAAGATCCCCTCGTTCCAGATTCCCTCACACCTTCCCCTGTTGAACCGCCACCTAGACCCCCAAAACCTCCAGCGCGACATGCCAGCGTGAGCTCGGACCTCCACACCTACATAAATATCAGCAGAGAGACCACCTCCATCGCTGTTTCCACCTCTCCTACATTGTCTACCTTCTCACCTAACTCCTCATCCCCCACATTCACCACTTTTAGGTGTGAGAAATCCCTACCTTCATCTCCACCATCCATTCCTCCTCTCCCTGCTTCTAAGCCAGTTCCTTACCTCACTCTGTATACCACCCCTTCTCCACCTCCCTCTATCCCCACCCCAACACCTCCTATCCCTCCACCTCGAAAGCGACACCTCGCACGGAAGGAAGCGCAGCGCCTCGCGGCTCTTCAAGCCGAACAGGAAAAGACCCCCATGTCCCTCCCCCCACCTACCACCCGCCCCCCACCACTCCCTCCTCCACCTGTTATCTCAGTCTCCTCTTCCTCTCCTCCTGCCATACCACCTCCACCTGCGCTGCCTCCTCCACCATCCTTCCACGCATTGGATGTAGAGATTCGGAAACTGCTCATGCTTGCTGGACTTACCCAAGCCGAGCTCCTCAAACTCAGCCCTGAGCTTGGTGTCTGTGTCGGGGGGTTAGAAGACGAGGGAGATGGAGATAATTTCATGAAACCGAAATCTCTGGAGTCACAAGAGTTCAGTCTGCGGTACAGAGAAGAGGAAAGTGAGCCTGACACACAGCTGGTGGCCAGAGATCAATGGGTTGGCACTGAAAAGTTGGAGGGAGATCAAAAAGCAGATATAGCTGAAGAAGGCAAAAAGAAAGAGGAGGGCAGAGACACACAGAGAACAACGTCATTTACTGAGATGGCTAGGAGAAGGAAGAAAAACACTGGCTTGGCATTCGACCAGTACTACAGTTTAAGCAATACACATGAAGATAAAGCAAAGAATGTGAGCTTTGGGGCTTCCCGTTATTCTGCTGAGCCACCAGAGTCACCGCCGCCTCCTCCTCCCCCTCGCCCTCTGCCACCCATTCCTCCATGTTTGCCATCCCTCAAAGTCAGCACTCTGCCCGCCAACTCTGAACAGCCTGAGCGTTTTGATTGGCTGATAGCATTCACACCTGAGTGTGAAGCCCCACCACAGCTGCCACCCCTAGAAAAGAGAAAGGCATATGTGGAAACCCAAAAGAAGCCCAATTCGTCAGGTACCTCTCCAGGGTCAGCTCCAAAGGTCACAACCTTTAAAGAGTTGCGTTTCCGCAACAAGAGCTCCTCTCCTCCGACTAAGGTGATCATTGAGCCCGATCCTGACCCCACAATAATCACTCCAGATCCAGATATACTCTACAACTTAAAGTGGAGGAAACATAAGGAGGGAAGTGATGGCAGCCAGTGGGAGTACACCTCTCAGGCTCAGGCCCTCTTCATGCAGCCGCCGCCAGCCCTCACCTCAATGGCTGCTCTGCAGGAAATGCTCCAGAGAGCTGATAAGGAGGGGGGGCAACTAGAGTTGTGCCCATCACAGAAGATTGGCTGCTCAGTCAGTGACAGCAGCCTGTGGACCTTGGACAGAGAGTGGGAGGGGGAAGAAATTAAGAAGGAAGAAAAAGAAGGGAAGGACAAACTGAAGGAGGAGGTGGAGGTGAGAGGACAAGCTGATGGAGGACGGACTTTTGAATCAAGAACTTCAGGTGAGTGTGATTTTAATGGTAGTAAATTGGAAGTTATATTCAATAACACAAAGTACAGTCCTGCCTGTGCATGTGCATAGAAGAAAGTAAACACACAAAAATAAGTCAGAGCAAATGGGATGACAGAACAGATCTGGGACGGGCAGATGATGGAGAGGAACAGATGGGGAAAAGGCACGCTCACAGTCGTCTTGCTCAGTTCTTCAGTGATGCACAAATAATATCCTTTGACATTACAATGAAAAGAAACAGAAAGCCAAGGGAAATGAAAAAAAAAGTACACTCATTTGTGGAAATGATAAATGGAGCCACGGAAGAGAGATGGAGCGGGAACATGAGTCACTGAAAAGGATGATGCAATGATGCGATGGCATGGGATAAACAGGGTGATTTTAGATAGGGGAGTAAGAAATGTGAACACAACAGTGAGAGATGGAAGAATATAGTGAGGCTAGTGAAGGTAATATGAGGAGAAAGGGGAGGTTGGAAACTTTCCAGCCAGTATTTCCTGTACGGGTTATCAGTGTGTGATGTCATCACAGACTTATTCAATTATTCATCCACTCTTCAGATTGAGGGGGAGAGGAATAATGGAGCTCGCTACCTTCCTCACTTTAAATCGGACTTTTTCCTGTTTCCTGTTTTTTTTTTTTCTTTCTTTGTTGGCATCCTGAAATATTTTCCTTCTCCCCCCTCTCTCTCTGCTTCTCTAATAGTTGTGAATCCCAGTTTTGGGATATTTATGTGTTTTTACTTATGCTGTCTCCACCCCAACACCCCACCCTTTGCTCCCTGGAGCAGCACAGATAGCTCAGATCAGGTTACGTAGCTCATATGGTCCTACATTAGGCTACATTAAAACTAAGTTGTTCATGTACAGCAGGGTGTTTAAAACCAAGACTGGATTATTTTTTCTAAATGATTTATAGGTTAAAAATTTATAGGTTAAAAGTTTCAGATCTTTTCTCAAAACCACTGCAGTGAGGTAGGTTTGGGGGATAGGTGTATACACCTTTAAGAGCTGAAGGGGTGGATCTTAGTACATGGACCAATTACTGCCAGCCAGGGTCAGAAAACTAGGAAGTATCATGTATTTGTTGCAGTTCAGACACAGCTCAAGTCTAACCAAGGTATGGTTGCTTTCTAGCTCCTTTTATAGTTTAAGGTAAATACAGTGTAAAGAGAGTCGGGGTGCCACTCTGAGTTTCCACAAAGGCGGGCCTGATGATTGAGCAGAAAGGAACAGAAATCTGTTATCTGTTGACTGACTCAGCAGTACAGTTTTTGCTGTACTGGTGGAGAAGGGAGGGGTGGTGGGGAAGAAGGTAGAGAGAGATAGAAACTAAAAGCAGAGAGTGAGAGAGAAGGTGATCTGGAGGTGATGACAGCACGCACTGCAGTAAAGTACAAAACGTTTAGCAACACCAGTCACTGACTGTGGTTATCACTCATCATAACTCTCAGGTGTCAAACAGAAATCTGATGTCACAAAGAAAACGTGGATTCTTAACACGTGTTGTAGTAGGATGACTCTTCAGGAATGGCATTTTAATTATGATGAATTAAGTGAGTGAATGACAGACCGAGTCCTTCTACCGTGCAGCTGTGAGACTGCTCCGTAATTATTCTTTTACAGCCTCCGTGTCATTTCCTGTCATGTCAGACCCCTCCTAAGCGAAAGACTGTGTTTATTGCTCTTCATAAATCAGCTCCATTGACTTCCATGCACCGTCGGTGTGTAACTGTCAATCAGACGTTTGACTGGAATAAATACTGCATGGTGTTTTGAAGATGACTGCTAGAATACACATGTGCATTTTTTCTCTCAACAGACACTAACATGTTCTGCATCTCTCTCTCCTTCCCATTTCTTTGCCGCCTCTTTCTTACTTTTATCTTCCTTGTTTTTCTCACTTATCCATCCTGTTTGGTTTGTTTCCATTCGGTTGTCTCCATTTTGGCATCATCGCTCCCTCATTACCATTTATGCTTGTGCGTCTGCCCTCTCCACCCGAACTCCTGCACTTTTTGGCCTTGCTCTCCCTTTGAACCGAGCAGTTTCCTCACCCCCGCTCTCCCTCGCCCAGTCCTCCCAACCCTACTTCCTCCACACCGCTATCCCTTCCTTTCGCCCAGGCTACTGTTACTCCCACCCCCTTGCAGATCCCAGGCCCCGCAGTCATGTAGGCCAAGGGCCCACAGACACACACAGAAACACACGGTGGACTCCTGCTGTCCACTCAGCTTGTATCCACAGAGATGAATCGAGCTCTGTTATAAGCTCTGGGTTTAAAGATGAATCCCCGGCTGCTTTTGGTGTAGAGTCTCCACGTGACTGTGGGGATAAGTTTAAGCAAAACACACATTCAGCTTACCAATATAACAGCGATCCCAAAACCAATGAAAGGGACTTTGCAACTGAGTCAATCTGCAATCTTGACTCCCTTTACCAAAGTGATTCAGAGAAGCAGAATGATGCCAACGCCGTGTCTGTTAGCAGCACCGCTGAAGCTCCAGGTTGCACCACACCGTATAAGAATATCGATGTTATGATGATGTATTCAAACAGCATCGGTGCTAGGGATTCGATGTATTCAGAGAAGCGCTCACTCTCACACACAGACCAGGTCAGCATCAAGGCTAGGACATCCAAAGATCTCCCTCCCCTCCCCACCTATTACCTGTACCACCCTAAGAACTGCCCTCTTCACAGGGGGGCTCCCCCCCGCCTCTCTCCTATCGGAGCCCTCTCCCCTCCCCATCGCTCCGGAGCACCCCCTCCCGGTGCAGCAAGCTCCTCCCTCAGCTCCCCGCTTTTCCCCCGCTCGCACACCTTGCCTGCCCTCGCTGCTCCCCTCTACTATCCAAACCTCTACCCTCCTATACCGCCCAGGGCGCCCCCCCTACCCCCAAAACTCTACCAGGCTCCTCTGCAGTCACGCGTGGCGAGTAAGATCTCTCTCTCTCTCCATACATCTTACACTTTTTCTCCTTGTCTGACATCTCGCATGTCTGTCTGTCTCTCTGTCTGTCTCTATTTCTGTCTCTCTTCTCTCGTCTGGATGTGGTGGCCTACACGCTTGTGTCACCTATGGCCCCGGGGGTTTGCAGATTTGAAAGAACTAGGTAACTGTAGCTGTTTTATATATCAGAAGGTGCGTCCCTGCAGGCCATCTGATACGTCTTATCTGCTCTGTCCTTTCAAATCCGCAAAGGGCCTTCAGAAGGGTAACAGCTGTTTCTGTCACAAGGTGTCTAGAGTCACTCTCATCACTGTCTCTCTCTCTCTGTCTGTCTTTCCTCACCTGTCTGTCTCTTTGTCCCGATGTTGTTCTTGTCGTCTTTTTGTTTTTGCATGGTGTACCCACACAGACACGTGCATTTCATGCAAAGCGAACCTTAAGTAGCTGCTTGATGATGATGTGATGCTAATAAATAAATAAAGTTTTCATTTTTATTTGTTCTGTGTTCGGTTAAGATCCACGGCATCCTGTCCATTGTACACATTTGCATTTATCGATCTAGTTTATATAAATACATTTATATAAACAGCAAAATGTACTTTACACCTACCCTTTGCACATGGATGTACTTTCTTCTGACCTGGTTCTTGTGGTAGTTCCTACACTTGTTTGTTCCTAGCTCTGCAGTTCCTCCGTGTATGCCTATATTAAGTATGTGAGTATTTGTATAACTGTGTTTGTGTGAGTTGAGGTTAATTGCATGGGATCCTGTTTAGCCCTGAAGCAGACAAAAAGTTGTGTTCACAGATCCAGTTGTGAAAACCTCATCACAGTAATCCTACAGGATGTGCTCGCTCACTGTTTGTCGTCAGCAGTAACGACTGCTTCCATCTGCTTCTATCTGGCTTCTTCATTGCTTAACTGCTCCTGCTAATAGTGCTAATATTTTAGTTGTTTTGTTTCTTTTGGTGGCGATTCATTATTTTTTTAAGTTTGTTAATTTGTATTTTTTTTTTATCACTTGCATACAAAGTAATTGCGATATATATTTATTTGGGGTTTTGTTTACCATCGCTGTCAGCTGTTCGCAGTGTCTCATTCGCTGGCTCTGTGCTGAAGACAGACACACCCTGGATGGGCGAGGATGTGAAGCATCCAATGAGAGGTCTTGGCCTATCCTCTCTGTGCCTACAGGAAAAGAAAGGTGGGGTTGGATGTACATGTGCAGGATGTGCGTTTGTTTGTCTGTGCACGCTCTTCTAACCAGCTTTACACCCGGTTCTCCTCTCTAGCCCTGGTAGGCGCAGTTAGTGTGGCAGTGGAAGCCATATTGGCCCAGTTCAGTTCTTCAAGGACTGTGGTTCAGAAGGTCAGTACCTGCTGGTTTGATGACAGTAGCTAGAAGGACTGTGTGCTTTTTCATTTTTAGTCACCCTTTATAATCTATGTTTTTTTGGCTAAACGTCATGGTGTATTAAATTCATTATGTACCTTTGAAAATATGTCCCCTCTTCCTTCTTGTTTTGACTATTGTGTGCCTTCCTCCAGTCTTCCTCAGTTAACAGGGTACTAGAGTATCTTAAGATAACCCAGTTTCTTAGTCACAAGAATTTCTTTGTCAACTTGCTGCTCACTCACCACCCAAATCATCCCTCATTACATCATGTTGATCATCATCACACAATCCCCCTTTTCCACCCCTCCCTCTCTCTTTGAGTCATCCTTTTCATCTTCTTGTCCAATCGCTGCACATCTTCCTTCTCACCAACTACCCATTTTTTTCCCCCCCAAACCGTGCTCCCTTCCTTTCTTCTCCTCTCCTCAGGCCTTATCAGGAGACAGCGCTATAAATCCATCACTGGGCCGTCTGGTGCTGCAGTGCCTCTGCCCCGCCCTCCACAGCTTGCTGACTGATGGCTTGAAACCCTACCAGAGTGACCTGATTGCAGGCAGAAGGCCAAACTCTGCTTGGAGTCTGGTCCAGGCTTCAACCAGGGCAGGTAGCATATCATGCATCATAGCCGTGGATATTAAAAATCAGATATTATCCTGTTGTTCCTCTTGAGGTTTGGTTTCCTGGTTGATAGTGATAAACTCTGCAATTCGTCTGTCTCCACTTTTCTCCCACATCAGTCAATACTTGTTGATTTTATCGTCTAAAATGCTGAATAAAGTGAACACCAGGACACAGATATTGATTGGCCTACGAGTGCCAAGCTTCACAGCAATTTTTCACTCACTTCTGTAAGGTCCTTCATTGATCTCTCTCTCTCTCTCTGTGCATTTTATCCTCTTCCTCCCAACCGATCTTCCAAGGTCCTAAAACTCATGCCTTGTTCAGTCTGCAAGTTCGAGTTGGAGAGCTACCCCAGCTCAGACAGAGCAAACACAGGTTCAACGCATTCCTCCTCGGCCTACTGAAGTAAGCAGTGGCTATTAACAATCCTTGATCTCCACTGACGACTCGTTTAAGAGCACGCTATTTATTTTATTATTGCACTCATAAGGCCAGATTTACTAATGGTTCTGCGCAACCACAAAACCATTTTGTGGCATTCATTTTACCTCAAATTGCAGTAAATTGAACATAGAAAAAAGACTTGTTATATTTTGTGCCTGGTGTTGTTGTGATAGTTGCATTAGCAGTGTTCATTTATTTGGAATGACAGGATACCAGTGTGAGTACGTAACGACATGGGTGGATGGGTCAAAGTTGTGAGTGTGTGTAAAAGGTTCGACTACATCCTGTAACTCTTCGCTCGGTCTTAACTCTGCACGCTTAGATCTGAGCTCCACATATTTGTGGTCCGTAGTAATACTGGTATTTTGATGAAGTGGAGCCTAACTTAACCAAACTGAAGTGAACTGAAGAGTCCTGATGTTAAATAGGCAACAGGGTTATATTTTAGAGTGAGCTGATGGTTTTCAGTGTTTCAGGCATTTAGTCTCATTTCAGTTTATTTATTTATTTTTGCTCCTCTCTATTAGAGCTGTTACATACCACATTGGAATGTGGAGCTGAAATGAAAACGGGATCTTTGTTAATGTGTTAGAAAAATGTCTTCATCTTACAATATGTAATATTGACTGAAATAGGTATTTAGCGCTTCATACAGCCTGCAGGAAACAAAAAAGCAGATCATGCACTTGCATAGCGGCACAGTAACAGTATCTTCAATAAGACACCGACAATAAATAGTGATTTGTGTTCTCCTACACATGGTGCAGGTCAGCTGTTACACATAGTTTGTAGTAACGCAGCTCTCGTCTGCGCTCCACCGGAGTCTCAGTCCTCAGGTTCACACTCAGTCTTCAGTCATTTCTAACAGTGGAGTTCAACCTTATATTAAAGATATTGTCTCTCCTCCAACTGCTTGTCATTTTCCTGAATTCTCTCACTGTTTTCAGAGAGAAACACTTGAGTAAAACCTGTACTTGCACTGTTTTACTACACCCTCATCGAGGCTGCTTGTTTTTAACCTGCTAATTTGTGCTGCTCTTGCAGAATGCTGAAATCAACTGCCTGCATTCTTGTTTATAAATTAGCACATTGTTAGCAGATCACCCACATAACTTTCCACTCCCATGGGCGCATTTCTGCATTTGGTAATTTGCTCCACTTAGTAAATCCGGCCTAAACTGCATAATAATTTCTGTGCACGTATCTTCTTTGTATCCTCGTTACTCATCTTCTTTCTGTTTTTGTCTCGTAGTACCAAGCTTCTTGACTTCTGGCTGTCTTACCTTCAGTCTTGCAGTGGTAAGTTTTCCTCTCTTCTAGCAGTTGTTGCAGTTATGAGCAGGGTGCAGTTTGCCAGGGTGGGGATGCAAATGCAGGGAATTTTCCCCTCTTTGATGAATAAATTAAATTAACTCAGAGTATCAGGAGACTGCTTGCCTGATCAGTGACTTCAGAATTTCCTGCAAAGGTGAGCTCCACAGCAGCTGCTGTGACGGGCTGATTGAGAAGAGCAGTCACGCGTTCATGTAAAAAGAACCTGTCCACAGTTCAAAGTTAGAGCAGGTGATTTGCGACACTGTAAGATGAGGTTACAGAAGAAAACAGGTAAGTGTTGAGAGAGAAAGGGGGAAGACACCGAACACTGACCATAGGGTACGTGGTCACCTGCTGAGCAACCAGACTCATTTTTACACATTTTTTAACTCTCAAACTCGAAGATCTCCAATTGATTCAGTAAATGAATCATCCAGAGAGAAGGAAAGCGAAGCACTTCAGCTGTGGACATGTGTTTACGTCCTGAATTTGTTTAGTTGGATTCTGTAAACGTTACATTGACAGCAGCGATAAATGCCATTATTTTCATGTCGTGGTGCAAATCTGGTTACAAGCATAAATGTAAATACTGAAACTGACCTCTCGCTCTCTCGCGCGCTCTCTTTTCTCAGATGTGCTGGAGACCTATTACCACCCCACCTCTTTTATGCGTCTGTCGCAGACCGCCTGCCAGCCTCTGTTTGAGGAGCTGCTCCTTGTGTTGCAGCCTCTGAGCCTGCTCACCTTCAACCTCGACCTGCTCTTCCAGCACCACCATTTAGAGCCAGAGAGTCACAGGCCAGAGATCTCCAGCCCTCCCTTTCCGGATCCTGGATCCCAGCTTTCAACAAATGAGACAGCAATAAATGGGTCTCAATCCAAAACTCCAGACAGCAGATACAGTGAAAGCCTCTCAGAAGTAGACTTTGGAAGCCCAGATCATCAGGCAGCTAAAGATGCTAAATCATCACCTGTGACTAATTCAGATAATGGAGGATCGGCAGCGTCAACAGATACCAGTTTTGGACCCATAAAGGCTTCAGTCACTCAGGAGGAGACGAGTCCTCAACTGTTGTGGGTCCAGGAAAAAGAAATTGAAGATTTGCCTCCTCCTAACGTTGAGGAAGACAGCCTCGCTCAGCAGGCAGGACAGGTAGCCACAACTGTTCAACTCCTCTGCCTTTCTATTCAATGATGATTGTGTGATTATGCAGAAATTAATTTATCTGTTTTTTTTTATTTACAGGTAATTCAACAAGGATGGGGTGCTGTGGTGCGCTGGGGAGGCCGACTGAGTCAGAATCTGGCTGAGTTGAGCCTCTCTGCAGTGAAGAAGGATGAGATGAACACAGATCTGCCAGATCTCCAGGCTCGGGCAGGAAGCGACTACACTCCAGTCAGCGGTAGTACTCAGGTTCCCTGGGGTCTGGGCCGGCTCTTTGGAGCCTCCAAAACTCCCACCAGCCCGACAGGTCACACACAACCAACCAGGTCAGTCATTAAATATGTAATAGCTATTATGTAGTCTAGACTACAGAAATTGGTTTTACTGATAATCAATCAATTAAATAAATTAAATCAGCTTCTGAAGACAATTGTCTGTGACTCATGCCTGTTTGTAATTTTCCAAGTTTCTGTAATTTTCCTCAGACGTCCCTCTCAGTGGTTTGCACCCGGTGTCACTGCGCTGACCCGAATGGTGAGCAGCAGCTCCACACCAATGCTGAGAAAGATCCCCGAGACTCTGGGAGAGACCGGATCAGAGTCCGAGAAAGATGTCGACACACTGGAGATGAAGGACAAACCCAGACCACTCAGGTACAGCAGACATAAAGTGATGGCAATGATGGATAAGGAGCAATGACACAGCATTGCTGTTTTCTCACTGTTACTGTTGCAAGCGCTGATTCT
>NW_005187446.1:2991529-3010344 GCF_000239375.1 Pundamilia nyererei | reverse complement strand
TTAAGTGAATGGTAACATCTCAAAGCCCAAAACTGGCAAAAATCAGATGACAGCAGTGTAATTTTGGGTCAGACCTTTACACAAGTGGGATCCTAGTCTGCATATGAAAGATGGATCCAGCTTCAAGGTATGAGTAGTGATACCAAGCTAGTGCCTCAAATCTGCATGCTTTCTTCTCATCTGAGAAGCCCCATTGTTTACACGCCTGTGACAAAAAAAACACAGTTATTTTTATGTCTTTTCTTTTGCAAATCAATATTTTTCCCCACTGATAAGGGCGGCAGGGGTTATACCAGAGACACCAGAATAGCTGCTGTTATCAGTCTGAAGTCTTGTAAACGGTGCCTCATCCCGTCTGACATCATACGCTGACGTTACTCTTTGTGGCTGGTGTAAACGTCGATCACTGCGGCTGAGACAGTGTCTTCTGTCCCAGGTCGGTGCGAACGCTGTGTGACCATGCTGGATCCGGTTCCGAGCTCAGCTTCCACAAAGGGGAGGAGCTCGTGGTGTTAGGAGGCGTCGATCAAGACTGGATTCGCTGTCGTCAGGGAGACAAAGAGGGGCTGGTACCTATTGGCTACACCTCTCTCATCATGTGACCATAACTGCTGCACTTAATCAACAGTAAAAAAATCAATAAATAATTATAAAATATATATATATATATTTTAGGTGAGTATTGAGAGGTTATGGTAAGGCTGCACTACTCTGAAAGGGATATTTCACACAGGCTCTGTTACAGTTTGAGTTAAGGGCATAACACCATCTGTTGTGCTTTATGTGCATCAGAGGCAATCTGCAGGCCCCGCCCCCCCCCGTTATGAACATATTGGAGCTTTTCCCATCACAATCATTTCAGTTTGGTAGCGTTCAACTAATAGATTTTAGCAGCAGGAATTGAGCAGATGGTGCGAAATAATGACTCGACTCAAACTTGGATCATTTCAAACCAGAAGACCTTTGATCCTCGAGTGAATTATCCCTTCAAATGCCTTTTTTCTCCATTTCCGCCTTGCTTGCCGGCCGCTGATCTGAAAGCGATCGCCAAAATTCTTTGCAGTCTGTCACACTCGAGTGCGTTCAAATCAGCGGCTATCTGTCGCGAGGAGGCGGCGGTCGACAGCCTGGCTGCAGGTCGTCGAGTGGGGAAAGCATGTCGGAGTAGTGGGCCGTAGCTCCTGTTGCATACTGCGTAGTAATGTAGTGAACTGTAGCTGTGTAGACCCGTTCTATTGACCTTTTACCCTTATTGACCTCTCATCTTTCTCACCTAGTTTATGTGTGTTTGACATGTTTCTGCTACTGTATTTGACTGTATAAATATACATATAAAAGTATATATATATAAATATATAGCTATATAAAACGAGATTGATATTACCAAGATAGATAGAAAGGTAGATAAATATGAGAAAGTAGCAGCTTAAGGCTGCAGCCGTATTGATGGAGTGATTATTCATCTTTACATTTGCAACAGCACGAAGCGGATGTCATACATGCAAAAACAAATGAATATGTGTTTATTTTAAGTATGCAATCCAGTATCTTCCCTATTGTGTGCTTTATGTATTGCCATTGTCATCATATTCATAACATGATTAAATTGAGCTCATACCTTTTAAACTCTGTATGCACTGTAATGTACCACGAATGCTCTGAATGAAAACATCTTAGATATCCCACAAAGTTATAGACGACAGCGACCTGTAGCCAGAATCTCACAGAGCCTCCGTGGGTTTTAGCAAAAACCCTCACAAAAGTCTGCCCCGCTTTCTCGGCACTGTCTGAATTTCAAATGAACGCAGTGAGAAAAACCCCAGATGTGATGTCGATTCATAAATGCTACAAGTCTGTGGGTTTGGTGGCTGGTCTTCACCTCGTACCTCAGCTTTTGTATTTATCTTAACCCCATGTTTGCCGATCATAATCATTGATATTAATGGTAGTGGTAGCAGTGGAAGTGATTCGTTTGTTTTGTTGTTGCTTAAATGAAAAGAAAAAAAAACCTGTTGTTTTGTGTCACATAATTATTAGTTATCTGTATCTATGACTATGCATATATTTAAATGCGCAACTAGAAGTGTGTTTAGTTTGTTATAAAGTCGATTTTAATTTGATGTTATCATGCAAGAGGAAACCGGAAGCATAAAACGATAAGTGCTTAAATTTAAAAAAGAAGGAGGGCGATTTTTAAGCGGCCAGGAAAGGCTAACGCTAAAGGACCTCTATTCAATCAGCAGGAAAGTTCCATTGCTATTGATCAATCAGGGAAAAGATCAGTTCTGCAGAGTTTCAGTGTAGCATGCGATTGCTGGCAACAGTCCAGTAGCATTAACTTAAACCAGTGTCATAACTCATTATCAGGAAAAAAAAAATGCCAACACAAGTGATTAAAAGAAATAAAAGAAACAAAGTCTAGATACAGATAAAATATCAGTAGACACGTTTAGTTTGTTTCTTTCCGATGTGAGATTACAAATGCATTTGTTTAAAAGCTATTTATTTATGGGATGTATTATTTATTGATCTTGAGGTTTCTGAAAGGAATAGCTCGCTAATTATCCGGGTTTTTCGTGTGCGAAAATGCACGCATGGCCGTGTGTATGTGCGTGTATGTGAAGTGAAAGCAGAGATGAGTTCGAGCACTTCTCTGTCAGCGCATCCTGCACTTTCACTTGTCTGTGTGAGTGACAGTTAGTTCTGTTCCTCCCTCTCCTCCTCTCTGGTGTCATGTAGCCCGTAGACATCCCGTTGTCCTACTGTTGCGTATAGAGTGCCCCTCTAGTGTCAGTCACTGTTCAGCTCCTGCATGTGCTTGTTTGTAAATACACCAAATAAAATATGGATAAACCAAACATGATCACCTGTTGGAGTCATTTTTTTTTGCACTATAGTTCATGTAAAATCCCCTATTAAGCCAGAACCTCAGCTCTATACTGAAGAGAACCTGTTTATGTGTTACAATGGTGGATGCTCAAAGTAAGCATGCTAAAGTTTAAAATAATGAGATTGTTTTATGTGGAGGTAGTGAATGAGCCATAATCTCAGTTCAGTCAGGTTTTTCTGGATCTTTCTTGGATCTTCATGTTGTCATGGAGAGGGGATGCCCTTAATTAAGACATCTCAGGGACACAGCTCTGACTGTGAGGACAGCAGTCCATCTAAACAAGGTCCAGTGTAAGATAAATAAGGATTATTTTGAACTCTGAGCCATGGACTTTGCATGTTTCTTAATATCGATTGCATTTCATTTATTTGTTGATGTCTGAAATGTGCAAGATTACAGAGGAAATGAGGAAAGCTCATAATGTAGTATCCTGTAAAAACAACAACAATAATAAAAAAAAACACAAAAACTTTTTTAAGCTCCTGAGAAATCATAATCTTCCCACTTTATTTACTCAGATCAAGATCTTTGGGTGTCTTTTGGACGTTCTGAAGGGCAGAAAGAGGAGAAAACGTCTCCAGGGCGAGCTGCAGCCCTCCCCCATCTTGTAACCGTTTCTGTGGTAGCGTCCTCCTTTGTGGGTCATTATGGAGGACAACACATTGTGAGATATACAATCTAACGCCACTAGATAGCACTGTTAGCTCAAGCTGATGTCAATCAGCTTGAGCTAACCCCCGTCCCCTTATAGTAAACAAAGCAAGAAGGAGGTCTTTAAGCTGAGACACCACGAGCATTCAGGGTTTAGTACTAGTAGACATAAAATGCTTTTATTATTATGGATACAGAGGCAAAAAGTTTGAGCTGACATTCTATGGCGTTGAGTTATCACTGTTTTTTTTTGTTTGTTTTTTTAAGCACATTATCAGAGGCAACAGGCAAAGGTTACATGTCATGCAAACTAGATAAATAACTCTTTACGTGTACCTTTGCTATAAAGTTAATCATCCACTGGCAATAATGTAGTGCTCTTAGTTTAAAAAAGGAAAGAGGGAAAAATATACATACAGTATGTAAACAGTCAAAGAAATTGCACTTTCTTGGCTTGTTATTAGAAGCCACACTACTGAAAGAGAGCAGAAATGTAACACTGGAAAAACTAAGTCACTGTCACTGATTGTCTGACCAAAAACAAAAGTAACGCTCGGCTAAAGAAAATCAAATAAAAACAACCAATAAAAGAAAACCCAAACAAACCAAACAGACAAGTTATGTCCTACAAAAAAACAAAACAAATCATATACAATCATAGTCAACTTTAAGGAAAAATGTCTGATATATTGGTCAGCTGTATAGTTTAAAAACATCTTAGTAAAATGAAAGGTTTATTAACTTTCATGTATAATCCAGACTGTATTGTGTATAATACTAATTTTACACGCTACTGCTGACAGAAAGAAAACAGGTCTCTCGATGTACTGTACATTCACACGTAACTAAACGCTTATGTTACTTCCAATAAGTGGATTAGCCCGATGTTCCTAAGATGAGAACAAACTACTTTGCATCTGTACAGAAAAATGACCTCCAATCCTCAAATATTCACAACTTTTTTTTTTTCTTTTTCTTAGTTTATCTTAAAAAGGAAGTTCTTATATAGTCCTTATCAGAGGAGATATTGCTTTTAAAGACTGCATGAGTTCGCTTAGGTACGTACACAAGACTACATGGCACTTCTACAGAGCATTTGGGGCAAATCGATTCTCATTCCCTTTCCGCTCTCCTTCCTCCCTCCTGCCGAGGACATTCTGATTGTCAATGCTCTGAAGCAAAGAGTGAAACATTCTCAAAGGCAGTCTGAAGTAAACAAAAACACTTTTTACACGTCCACCTCTCCTCCCTCAGAAGCAATACTGAAAATAGTTAACAATAAACATTCCTATCGTGAATATATTTCGTCCATTTCTTTTAGCGGACACGACTCGAGCTGTCTTTGTTTTTTCTCCAAAAAATAACTTCTTTCTTAAAACCTCATTAGAAATTCTCTTGCAGCGATGCCAAAATTCCTATCACTAAGCCCACCCCCTCCCCTGCCTATTCACTGGTACATAGCAGACACTGTCTTGATAAAGTGAAGAAAACCCCCTAACACTGTCTCAACAGCTTTTAACTGGCTCACGTCTCCTCTCGTGTCATTTTCCCAAAGGTGCAATGTGACTTTGAAAGCTTACCAACTAAATGAGCGTTCAATTTTGACCTACTTAGGGCCCAGGCTACATTTTGTATTGCTCTGGGCAGCCTGCGAGCTCCTCGTCTCTTGGAAACGTCGGAGCTGAAATGCTGAGTACCATATAAGTCCATATCCAAACTCCCCTGCAATGTCCGTCTTTCGCAAATTTGCTTAAGGTGCTGAAGTAAGAGCAATCAAAGTGTACAGTATGTGTGTGTTTATAGTGTGTCCACTCAGCATACATACAGTCTTTAGTGTGCTTGTTCAATCAGCACTAGTGCAAATTCATTTCAGCTGGTCTGTTTCTTTCTTTCTTTTTCTTTCTTTCTTTCATACGGGACAGTCTATCTCTGTTTCTCTCATCCCTCACCGCTCGGACAAAAGATGTGTTGCCATGGTTTCATCCTTGATGTGGATGCCCTTCAGAAAGCTAGGATCAACACACTCATCTGTCAGCGTTTGAGATGTCTTTCTTTTGCATTTTCAGCTGGTATAATTCGCCAGATCTCGTCTCCTTTTTCTCGCTTCTTCTCTGCGGGACTGCCATTGTTAACAGCAGCGTTGTGACATCAGTTCATCTGTCCAGTGGTGGGTCCTGGTCCCTTTCTCAGAGTGGTCCCACCTACACAAAAGAAAAGATACTGTCAGCTAAATAGTACACATACTTCTGGCTTCTGCTTCAGCGGCAGACGTTTCACTTACCCCCTCTTTTTAGCTTATGAATGCTGCAGGTTCAAAAGTAAATCATTCAGCCGTTTCCTCCTCTGTTCTCTGCTGCAAACTTCTCCTTCCCCTTGTTTTTCTTCCTCTCCCTCCTCCTCATGTCTGCTGTGGGTTTTGGTGGGCTGGAGTGAACAAGTATGCACAGTTAATTTCAAAAGCAGATTTTTTATCCTTGTGGAATTTTTGCATTGTTAATATATATATATATATATATTTTAATGTTTGTAGATTTGTTGACTCACACAGGGGCTGGCAGTGAACGAGCTGGAGGTGTCCTGACTTTGGTGGGGGGGGTCACTGCTGATAACCGTCACTTCCACCCCCACTGGATGATCTGAGGGTCAAAGGCCAAAGAGTTTTCTGTATGTTAGTGAAGGCGACGTAGGAGGGAATGAAAACTGCGCTCGTTTCTTTTACAGAAATGTCTGTAATTATGCAAGTGTCCTTATTTCCCCTTGATTTCTATCTGCAATCAGTCATGGAGTCTTTGATGGAAACTGTGTGTGGTTTCACTGTTAATGGGGAAAGTTGATGCCTGCTGGGTTCTTGGACACCAGCGGTGGATGACAGAAATGGGGAAACATTTCTGCAGGCTGAATTCTGTGGTTGGAAAACCACTTAGTTTTTGTTGCTGAGTATGATATGCAGAGACAAGCCAGTTGTGAGGACGGCGGTCTGTACGGCACACACGTACACATACATGCACACGTGGAGGAAAAGACACAACACAAGACGCCGAAAGAAGTCGGTAGAAATGAAAATGTATAGAGTCTAAACCACATACACGGGGGCATACACGAACACCTACAGAAACAAAAACTAACACACACACTTGCTTCATGGACCTGACTTGATGTGGCTGTCGTCCCCATTGGCTCCTTCACAGGACAGATGTCGTGAGTCGCCCTCCTCTCCCTCCCCCTCTGCGTCTCGTTCTCTCTCCCTCTCTATTCTCATCCGGATTTGTCTGTCTCTCACCAGCTCCCAGTTCCTCACAAGGAACACATGGTGCTTCACCACAAAGCTCCTGGCCCGGCACAAATGGAGAAACATGAACTGCTGACATTAGTTCAATAATATCGCAACAAATAGTTTAATGTGAAACGCGAATCGTCGTGTACTTTCCGTACCTCTCGCTGCTGGTCAAAGGCTCCATGTCGAGGTGCGGGAACAAGCTGGTAATGTCACTGGAGCTCTCCTCCTTTACAATAAATGCAGAGACGCGCGTAAGCTTCGGGACAGATAATTGCAAAAACATTCATCACTGGAATCAAATAACCACGAGCCACAAAAAACTCACCGCTGTCTGCTGATATGATGCAGTCCTCTCTTTCAGCCGGCCTGAGTGAATCAGAGAGAAAGAAACACGGTAAGAAAGAAATTATCCGACAAGTCAGCTAAACCTGACAACATCTAACAACTGCTGTAACACTGTAATAGCGGCGACTCACAGTAACGCCGCTTCCTCTTCAGGGGGACAGCAGGCTGTCGGTGAAGCTGTAACCAAACAACATGAAAGTTAGATCCAAGGACATTATTTTAAAAGCTTGTGCCCTGCAAAGTCTGATCTGGTGTGACTGTACCTGGTTGTGCTGCCAGAGCCACATCACATCATAGGGCAGCTGGAAATGAATTCTTTTTAGCCTCAGGTACTTCCCTGAAGAAGATAAAGTGAGCTTAGCTGCATTACTACAAGAACATAGTACACACTAGCAGTGTTTACATTTTCTTATATACTCACCGACATGGATGGGAGCAGGTAAAAGGCTGTACTCGTTCTCCCCTGGCGTGTACTCCATGTTCTCTTTGCAGTTCTTCTGGGTTTGGGAGGGGGGGCTAGGAAAGATGCATAATAAATATTTAAACAAACAAACAAAAAATAAAAAACAGATAACGGAAAAAAAAAACCCCATTATAATAGTTCGTTTATGGATTCAGTCAACTCACTCTGTAGTTTTGTAATCATCAGAGTAAAGACCTGCCCTCAGGAATTTCTTCCTGGGAGGACCATCGGCCTTTTCCTCTCTTTGGATGGTTACGGGTTGGGGCGGAGCCTGGTCGACGTCTGACTGGCTAAAACATTCAGGGAGGGCGTCGCACTCGGATTTATCCTCAGCGACACTAAAAAGGAAAGCACAAAGAGAGAGATAGAATGATAGAGAGGGAAAAGAAAGAGAGAAAGGCACTGGTTTAGCACACAGTGCTGAAAACGATGGGTTAATAGGACAGTAGTGAGTGGTTGTATTGAATTTTCAAGTCAACCAGCTCAGGTGTTTACCTCTGATGACAGGGCGAGTCACTGTGTTTTCTCTTCCGTCCTCTCTTCCTCTTGGCCTGCAGCTCCGACTCCGTCACCTGCTGCGCCGTGTCGCCTCCTCCCCTGTCTCTCTCTGGCAGTCTTTCTTCTGTTCTCCCTCCCACTTCTCTCTCATCTCTGACGTGGCTGTGTCCTGGCAAGATTTCAGGTGAGGACATGGACGGCGTTGCAGATAAGTGCGCGGGGGAGGACACAGAGGAGGGCAGCGGGTGCTTCCTGGGCCGTCCTGGCCTTCTTTTGTTCTTCAGCGCCGCGCTGTCTGACGTTGGCACACTTTTCTGCTGCCCTCGGCTTCTCGAGTCACCTTGTAAACCTGAAGTCATCGAAATAACAAGGGGGGGGGGCAGTCGGAGGCATGAGGGGAGGGTGGGGTGTAAGTGGTGGAGAGGAAATGAGACAGATGTGGATCTGTGATTGAGCCGGCAGGAGGTGTGAGGTGAGGCCAGTCTAGGCTGAGTCATGCACATAGGCCGCACATTAGGTGAGTCACAACATTTCCTCTGACCATTTCACTTCTGGGAAACACATTAAAAAGTGATTTATGCACGCCACAAAAAACAAGGAAAAGAAAAACAGACATAAACACGGTGCATCATGCATACTTTTTCAGTGAGCATGCACAAATATGCACTAAGCACACTATTTATTTTTTACAAATTCGGTTACTGTGAAATACAACCCCAGAAAGCTCAGCAGCTACAGACGGCGAACGGATGTCAAATATATTCCTCCGCTTGCAAAAACATTTTTCCTTTGCCCCCCGTCTGACCTCTGTGCTATTCCTTTATCCATCTCTCTGAGGTCATTCGTCTTTTTGTTCCATTTTCCACTGCCAGTGACAAGACTGACCACTCTTTCCTTATTGGATTTTTCCAAGTCAAATAGGCCTTGTTGGGCAGCAGTGAGGGATAGGCCAATCTTTAAATAGCCAATCTGGTGGTTAACTAATGACTGTTCTCACTGGGTAGCCCTAGGCTGCAACAGCGTGTGGTTCACTGCCGACCAGGAAGATTTCAAAGATTTTCTGGCAGATTCCCATCAAGACGCTGCTCTCCTGCTATAACACTTTATAAAAATTCCAGCAGATAGTGGTTGCTGAGAGGCTGTGTGTTTGTGTCAGGCATCGGCTCTCGCACAGCAGAGAGAGTCTGAAATTAGCTATAAAAAGAATGGAGTCTGATTTCCTCTCAAACACCCTCCAGGCTTTTGATGCATGGCTTAACAACACCTGAGAAAAAGCAGCGCTGTCCCTATACTGGGGACACTACTGGTAGCACAGTTTCATCTCCACATTGCACAAATATAAAAATCTGTCATACCGTGCAAGTGGAAAGAAGCTCTTGGCATAAATCTTATTCACTCGGCTAGCTGTCATGATTTGCTCGCTGCTGTCATATTTCAGTGGTAGGTACATTTGATGATAGATTCCCTGCTTTATCTAGATTACTGTCAGTATCCTATATATTCATATTCTCCGCCATTGACACAGTAGCAGAACACAACAGCCTATTCACAAAACTCAAAATGCTCTCAGTGGAGATTTCTGTAGCATTCATCAGCACAGTCACGCTGTCATGTGATCGCAGCCTCGCACTGATCGATCGGGTGAAAGCAAAGACTCGTCAGAGATCAAATCATTCATGCACCCTCACCTGCGTCTCTCCTCTCTGTCCACGCCGGTTCGTGTCTCCTCCACGACCTCTCTACATTTCCTTGATTCCTAATGGCCAATCCACTGCTCAGACCCCTCCCTCCTGTTGCTATGGCAGCAGACGTGAACAGGTTGGTGTGTGTCGGCGATGGGGACGTCCTGTACAGATGCGACTCTTGAACATCCTCGTCCCCATCTTCGTCCTCGCCGTCCGACGCGATCAGTCTTCCTGCATGCTGGTCTCCGGTGAAGCCTCTCCAGCTGGGGTTTGAGTTTCCGAACGCTGTAGCTCCCAGACTCCCAAATTTCGCCCAGCTCTGACCCAGGCCGCCCCATCCTCCTCCGAATGAAGACAGGTGAGAGGATCCCAGCCCCAGTGACGTGAGCGAAGTGTGTTTGTACCTGTCTGCGGACGATGACGATGAGGCAGCGGCAGCAGCGACAGCGGAAAAGGAATCATTTCCATTCTCACGCAGCCAAGTTGATTCTTTACCCAGCATGCTCCCTGTTCCCCTTGCCACTTTCCTTCCTCCTTCTCCTTGCCCCAAAACGAACCCCAACCTTGACTTTGAGCAGGCCAGCCCCTCTCGTTCCACTCCATCTTCCTCCTCGTCCTCGTGTATCTCCTCCTCCTCGTCCACGTCTCGTTCGCAGTGCCTGTGACGATGTTTATGTTTGTGTTTGTGTTCACTCCTCCCGCAGCCGTAAGAGAAGCCGGATGCGAACCCTGAGCCGAGGTGTGGCCGTCCTCCACTGCCTACCCCGATATCCCCTTCGATTTCCCCTCCTAAAGCTCCCTCCCTCAGCAGCCTACTCCTCCGCCTGTGAAACCTAGGTGGATTAAGGAGAAAGTGGGCGTGGTGGGGCTGATGAGGGGCATACTGGTGGGGAGATGGAAGCGTGTAGGAGGGGAGGTGGTGGTAAAGTGTTGTGGTTGTGGGATAGCTGTTGTAGAAGCCCATATTCTCAATGGTCTCCTGAAACTTTGAAGGGCAGCCGCATTGCCTGCGGTCTGGCTTTCTGTTGCAGTGGCAAGGGTAGAAAGGCTGCGGGGAGAACGTGGGATTAGCAGAGAAAGATGACGGGTGAGGAGAGTAGAAGCCATTTAGATTGATCCTGAAAATGTTGGAGCGGTGGGAAGAGGAGGAATGATGTCGCCTTCCTCCGGCAGCATTCGCACTCCCATCAAAGCCTTGTCCCAGTCCTGTCCTCGCCCAGCTACGCCGTCCGATATGTACCTCGCTGAACTGACTGATTAAGTCTTCGAGTTCGGCCAGAAACTCTGGGTCCTGCAGGTGCAGCTGCTGGTGCTTCTTCTTGTGTTTATTTTTCTGTCTCTTCAGTGCATTGTGCCCAACACAGGAATAATAGTCCGAATGAGTGCACTTGTTGTGTCCTGGACAGGGGCAGGGACACAAGCAGGTACAGGAAGGAGAACAATCGTAATCCCTGCGCCTATGTCGATGTCGGTCTCTGTGCCGCTCCATGGTATTTGAGTTGGCCATGGGGTTGGTGTGTCTGGGGATGTGAGACAGAGGCAAAGAGACTGGAGAGGGACAGTCCATGATGGAAGAAAGGTGCCTTTGACCACCTAGAATCGCTCCTGACCCCTGACCCATCCTCAACACGCCCCGAGGTCCCCTCATCTCCCCTCGCTCAGAGACGCTATTGTTGTCCGTTCCGATCCCGCTGTCGCTGGGCAGGGTCTCTTCGCTGTGTGATTCACTCCTCGGGGACGGGGTGGCCTCTTTCAGGTGGCCAGGAGAGCCAGGTGTGTGATGCAGTGGAGGGGTGGGGCAAGAGAGCTTACATGAAGACTGGTGAAAGGGGAAGTGATGCCTTCCCTGACATGGACAGCTCTTCTTCACAAAGGGAGAGAGCGATGAGGAGGAGGGAGGACGGGGGGAGGTACAGGAGGAGGATGGGGAGGGGAGGTAGAAGGGGTGAGGAAAAAGTAGGGAGGATGTTGGTTCTGCGAGGCTGCCCTCACTGTAAGGACTCTGGGCCCCGCTGGAGTGAGTAAGAGATGGGGAGGGAAACGGGTGAGACGGAGGAGGCTGGGGTTGGTTAGTCGAGAAGAGAGAAGTTTCTGAGGGACTGGTAAACAGAGAGGAGTGAGTGGAGTTCTGGGAGTTTGAATTTAGGTTGGCGGTTTGGGATTTAGGCTTGCGTCCTCGCCTCTTGCCCATGTAGATGGTCCCCCTCTTGCTCACATTGATCTGAGGGCCTAGCTTACTTCCAAAGGAGGAGGACAGGGCTGAGAGTGTGTGTACTGTTGTAGCCTCTATCGATTTACACATTCTCTGAGAAGTCTCACCATCTGCTGCCTCTCCTGCCCTTCCTTCCTTTCCTAAATACCCAGACAGCATTACTTTGTGAAATCTCCTCTTCTTTCTTTTCTTCATCTCATTAATCAGCCTCCTGAGCTTTAGCTGCCTGTTTCCCTTTTCAGGGGGGTGAAAATCTTTACCACTCACTGTATGATCAGCGTGATTTAGTGCATCTCCACTCGCCTCCTCGGGGAAAGGTCGTTTGGGAGGCCGGCCACGCTTCTTGGGGCTGGATTTAGACTGAGCCACACACTGCAGTATTGCACTTGGCTCCAGCACAGGGGCTTTCGGAACTCCGTCACAGCCCCGGAGAGGCACCTCAGTTGCGATATCGTTTGGTGTAAGCTGAGGGGGAGGTTCGTCTAAACTAGAGCTGTAGGATTTAGGACGACCCCTTTTTCGGGCCGTGTTTATGGGGTTTCTGGAAGAAGGGGGGCTGGATTCTGATGTGGGGTGATTCTGCTTTGGGGTTGGAGGTTTGGTTGCAGAAGACACTGGGGAGGAGCTGTTGGTTAGGGAGCCAGAGGTTGCTGGGTGTGACTCATCACTCTGCTGAATAGTGGCTTTGGCAGGAAGGGGCGTCTTGGTGTTCTGGGTGAAACTCAGTAAAGGATTTTGTAGTGAATCAGAAGGAGCTTCCTGATTTTCCACTCTCTGGGCCCGGTGCACCAGCTTGGTCCAGCTGGGCCTTCTGGCTTTACGTTTTTTGAGCGGTCGGCTATCCTGCTCTTGTGGGGAAGAAGGGGGAGAAATGGGAGAATGGGCAGAAGGCGTGGGCACAGGGGGAGGAGCAGAAGAGGAGGGGTGGCTTGGAGGCACTGTTGAATGTCTCGAGACGTCCTGTTCTTTTGATTTACTCGTGTCACCTGTTGTTGTTGCTGCCTCAGCTTGTTTAACTGACTTGCAACTGTCATCTGTCTTCTCCTTCTCATCTGGTCTGCCTGTATTCACTAATTTGCAGGTTTTATCTAGCTTGCCGTTGTCAGCAGTTTCCCCACATTTTGCACTGTTATCCTCTATTCTTTGTCTGTCTGGGCTGAGCTTATCCCTCTTTTTCTCAACCTTTCCTCTGTCACTCTTTAGATCATCACTTCTATGTCGTTCATCCTTTTCTTTTCCATGTCTCGATTTCCCATCCTTCCCTTTTTCCTTTTTCTTCTTCTTACCCTCCTCCTTTCTGCCCTCGTTTTTTGCTTTATCAGCCTCCAGCCTATCTCGCTTCGACTTCTTGTCTTTGCGTTTCTCTTTTTTTGCTTTTCTCTCTTTCTCTCTCTTTTTCTCCAGCGGGTGCTCTACAGAGGGATCGTGACCTTGGGATTGGACAGAGAGTTCCACAGCGGGGGATGACTGCGGTTTTGGGGTAATTGAGGGATAGGAGGGAGATTCTGGCCTGCTCTTATTGGAAAGGCTAAGTTCTTTATGGGAACCAGTGGAGACTGGAGGTCTTGTTGAAGAGTCCATGGAAGAAGTAGAGGTGGAAGTGCTGTGTTTTCCAACTTTGACTTTGGATGAAGTAGGAGTGCCAAGAATGTTAGAGGAGCCTTTCCCATTGGACAGGCCCTTCTGTTTGGTTGTCTGTACCAAACCATTATGCTTCTTGGAGGTGTTTTCATCATTCCTGGTTTCCAGTGGAGCTTGTGTCTGGATGCATGGGCTGGAAGGAGTAGTTGAAGCTGCCTGGTCTGTTGTGGGTGAGCAGGGTTTGGGTCCTGCAAGGACGGGCTGGCCATTGACGCTCTGAGATTTGTCTTTCTTCACTCTCTCAGATGAATTCACCTCTGTCTTATCGGCCAGCTTGATAGGAACCTGAGAGATGAAAAACAGAGAAAAAAGAAAGAAAGAAAAAAGCAAATCTCTGTCATAGGCATCTTTTAGTTTGCCGTCAACAACAGTGACGGACAATGAAAAAGAGACTGTAACTGAAATTCTTTTGTTATTGTTCCCCATTAAAAAGGACAGTGAAGATAAAAACGACTCAATCAAGCAGGGAAACGAGGGCACACCGAGGAGGAGAGAGTGGAAACAGGAATGGGGTTGACAAAGAGAGGAGAAATACAAAGGCAGAGAAACGGAGAGGAAGGGAGTGGGACAGGGACAGAGGGGGAGTGAAAGATAAATGAGAGCAGGTAGAGAAAAGAGGGGATGTAAAAATAGAAGAGAGGGACAGATATAGAGAGCCAAGCAGAGACAGAAAGAGAGGGAGAGAAAGCCTTGCTATTGGTGGCTATAAATTGCCACTAATACAGATGAGAAGGCTTGACATTTCATACTTGTTCTGTAATTTTGGTATGCTGTAGCTTGAGTGGCGTTTGTGCAGCTAAAGCTATAAGCTTTCCCTTGGGTGATTGTCATAAGGACTGATGGGCCAGTGTCTGTAATAACTCCAAGCGGTTGCCGTGCTGTTGTCCTATTTATAGGTCTGTTTTTAAAATGCACTGCTTGAGTTTCAGGATTGAGACAATGGCTGTTAGATAGATATTACAAGTGAGCTCAATGCTGGGTGATTTTGCACCACATCAAAGACTCTATGAGAATGGTGGTTAGCTGTAAAAAGCCTAAACAAAGCACAAAGGTGCCATTTCTCAAGCTAACTTCAGCTAATTGCAGATTTATTCAGATTCAGATCAACTTTATTAATCCCCCTAAAAAAGGGCAATCTGTTGGCAGCTGACACGAGGAACGCTGCACATATGTGAGGCCTTGTCCTTAACTTACCTGTTTGGCAGACTTCGTCCCTTGGCTGGTTACGACAGGGACAGAGGCCGGGCTGGAAGCTGTAGAAAATGTCGGTGACAGCGACAGTGACTGTGATGACGAAGACAACAACGGTATTGATGATGTAACTGGTGGTGAAGCAGCAGATGCAGTTTGTTTGGATGTGGTCTGGACAGCATCCAAGCCTGAGTGTTGCTCTCTGTTTGCTTCGTCTGGGGCAGAGCTGGTTTTACTCTGCTGGCCTGCTCCCCCTCCTTCTCCATCGCCCTTTAGCAAACCCCCCCTGCCTTGTCTCTGATAGGTCCTGATGGTGGGCTTGCAGACGTAGCTCTCCAAGATCTTGGGCGGTTTCTTGGTGCGCTTGGTTTGGAGACCAATTCGGACTCTTACATTCCCCTCGGGGCAGCTGGCCTCTCTGCCAGAGAGCTGAAGCTGTTGCTGCCCCACGCTGCCACAGCGCCCCTCGATGAGCAGCTCCAGCACTGCCCCCTTGTCTCCTTCTCTCTTTCTTCCTCCTCCCTTTTTGTCCTCCTCCTTTTTCCCCACTGCCTCGCCATTCTCTACTTCCCCTCTCCTCTTTTTCTCTGCCACTTGGTCCTGCTCAGAGTCTTCAGGTGCAGAGGCGGGGTCCAGAGTGGAGGCTGTGGTCGGAGGGGTTCCCCCCTTCACTCTCTGGTCCATCAGAGAAGTCGGGGGGAGAAGTAGGATGCTGTGAGGTTACCAGTACAACACTTTAAAACGACTCCAGTGGGGTTGGTGGGGTCAAGGGTGAAGAGCAGAATGCAGGTGTCGATCACAAGGGTCACAAAAAAAAAAGATCCAGTAAGAGTCCAAGTGCAGCTCTGTACCTTCATCCGGCAAGGGAAGGTCTCTCTGATGTCCTTTACAGTTACACTGAGACAGAGTAAAAGGCAGAAGGAAAGTGGAAGAAAAGACAGAAAGATAGAGAGGCCAGTGATTAGTCATTTCAGTGAGCTAAGATGTTGAACAGCAGCAGTACAGGAATTGAGGGGAAAGTCCCCTTCCTTCAGGCAGCTGTAGCGAGGTGCTAAAGTCTGTGTCCACAGAGATGATCTCATCATCCAGAAAACCCAGGAGGCCAATCAACGTTGCTGATTCCCAGAATGTCGGCATTAGCTGGAAGACTGACTTACATTCCCCCCAAAAAAACAGCCTGGGCTAGTTCGCTCCGACAATCCGCAAATATCGATGGAGCTAAAAGACAGCGAACACACCCCAAACCTCTACACTCTTCACTTATGTCGTAATCCTTCCCGTGTCTCTCCGCAAATCAATCTATCAATCAATCAGCTTCTGGCTAATTCAAACACTTGATCCAGTCTCCTCCCCTGCTCCCTCCACTGTCTTTGCGCCTTCTGTTCTCAGCTACTCCCACAAGCACTCCTCCTCCCACCCTTCCCGCTGCTGTACTTTCTTTTCTCTCCGAAACTCCCCTTTTCATGTTTGGCAGTAAGCTTTTGCATGCATTCTCTATTAGTCCCTCCACTCTCTCTCTCTCTCACTCTGTGTGTGTGTGTGTGTGTAGACCACACAGTAAAATGGTCAACTCATACACTGTATCCATGTTAATCAGAACCATATTTCCTCTTCCTTGTCGTTCTTTTCCTTCTCTCCAACTTAAATCTCTCCATTCACAGTCCGACTGTTCCCCTCCTCCCCTTTCAGTAGTGGTAACACAAATCCGTAGGAAAGGGTAAAACTTATTTTTGGAAAGGAGCGCAAATTCCTCCTCCTCCCATTGCTTCCTCTAAGTCAAGTAAGCTTTTCATTGACCCCCATTGTAAATGGCCTTTTAATGTGACATTATAGTGAAGTAACACACCCTAAAATAACATTCTCCTCACCAGGAAAAAACTTTCACTCTCATTCGTGGTGTTTCCAGACCGCTTTTCAACGTGTCGAAGGGAAGCAGCATCTTTCTGTCATGCTTCCTTCATTATTCGCTCTCCCTCATTAAGGGAGACACTCATCCATTTTCTAATAAAACACACCCGGGCAAGCATTCTTGCAGCTCTCTCCTGAGCGCCTCTTATGAAATAGCTCATCTGTCTCTCAGCGCTCTGAACTGCCCCCTTAGACTTACGAGAGCATCTCAGATAATGTTTTCATTTAAGAGCTCAGTGGGCTATCTCTCGTGCCTCTTGGTCCCTCCACACCCAAACCCTTCCCTTGAATCATAGAAGCTCAAATCAACATCTGTTTCAGTAACCGCTGTTATGTAACAGTTTTGGAAAGCATTTCCAAGACCAGTCCTCCTTACAATGAAAGAAAATGAGCGTAGAGGTGGACAGTGGTCCTCTTGAACTTAACTGCGGCAACTTTTATTATCAAGTCCACTCCAGAAGCCTGTACGGAGGGGCCGTGAGCACAAGCAGTATGAGTTACAAACCTGTTTGTGAAAACTCGCCATAAGAGGAGAGCCAGAGTGGCAGGTTTTCAGACTTAAAAGGGCAAGCCCATTCAGCATCAGTCAGAGTGCATACTAATGGCTTTTTATAGTCTCCAGAACTATACCTCTCACACATAACTCAAAATTATTCTAACATTAGACCAGAAGCTATTTCCAGTGACAGGATGATGGGTTGACTTGACACTGTAGTCAGTGCGGTGGCTCGGGAGCGCCGAAGCAACGATTAAATCATGATAATGGCCCACCATATTTCCAGCCATCATCACCATCCCATGACAGCGTTATCATCGATAACTACAACACTATTATCATCTGCCTGACAACAGCATGAGCCCAGCTGGAAATTGGGCCCCTGTGATGGCATCTGAAATCACTGAACCACGAAGCCTCGCGGTAAGCGTACGGGGAAGTTTCTCACGTGAGTCCCCCTCCTCAGACGCGCACACGCACACACACTTTCCCTCTAGTTAGTGCGTTGGCCGTACATTGTGTACCCGGGTCGCAGCTGCGTAGGCTCACTGATGTTGCTACTGTAGATACAGTATGGGCAGTGGGGGTGTTACCGCACTGGAGCAACCTATCACTGGTTTACCGAGGACGTCAACAGGAGCTTCCTTCTCCATAATGACTTTGCGCACCTCGGAAAATCACTACCCGCCTGATGCTGTCGCACTTACAAATGATACACACATGCACGTGTTGTTGTTGTCGTCACTCCTGTCTCCTATTTTGAGACATATCGCACATCTACGCGCCCTAAAACATGACCCAGCTGCACGTTTCAAACTCAACATGGAAGTGGGAGGCTACGTAGCACGAAAAAATGTGCTTGCTGGTAGTGTTTGTGCTGGTGCGGATTAGTACCGAGCCACCTTTTTCCTCAGCCCCCCCTCCCCGCCTCTCCTCTCTCTCGCTCTCTCTCTCTTCTATCTGTCCTCTGCCAGTCCTTCTGCTGGTGTCAGCAACATTGAAATAAGAAATATCACCGTGCGGGGAGAACAGAGGGGAGGGAAACACACTCGGCAACAAGGGATAAAATTAGCGCAAAGCGGATGCACAAAATTCTTAACCTGCTGCGCTTTGAGCCCGCTGATGATGACAGGCCTGCACGCATTAATACGGACTGCCATGACAAGCAGTAATAAGGCTACGTAGGCTACTTACCCCGAGAGCGCGTCCCAGAGCCAACTGCGTTTAGGCAGGAGGTTAAGGTGTTGCTGTCCTGCTCTCCCCTTTCGCACCAGCGGCGATCCACGGCTTTTTGGTGCATTAGATGTTGCTTTGATTACATAACTAAGGCCAGCGGAGGTTAAAACACCCCCTAAAACCGAGTTTCAGTCCCATCAGAGCGCAGAGCCTACTGTGTAACAACATTGGCGCGGGTGTTTTCATAATCATACAGTCGACGGATCTCCGTCGGCGCGTCTCCGCAGCTAGGTGGCGGACTGGTTACGCTGGATCTTATTTTTTTTATTTTTTTGCCTACTTCTCTCTCTACCTCCTCTCTCTCTTTCTCGCTCTCTCTCTC
>NW_005187446.1:2983716-2991434 GCF_000239375.1 Pundamilia nyererei | reverse complement strand
GTGTGTGTGTGTGTGTGTGTGTGTGTGTGTGTGTGTGCTCGGGGTACAGGGCTGGCAGCGCAGAGGGGTTGTTGGATGTGCGGGAATGCAACTGCGTGGCCATTTTCATGTGGCCAGAGGAGGAGATAAAACGGTGGATACAGCACAGGATCTCATTGCGGTTCATAACAGGCGATCGGGGAGGGCTATTTAGGCGCTTAATAAAATGGCGACGACTTGGCGAAAGTAGGCTGCTGGTAGGATTTGGGGGAGCAGCCGAAAAGTTGCGTCGCGTCATGCAATACAAGATTCGGCTTTACGCGAGTGGGAGAGGCACGCGGGGATGGTAAAAGTTGATACGTGAGAGCTGTTTACCGCGCGTTTGGTAACATTTCCCCCAAATAATAAAAAGCACACAATTTGAACATGAAACATTTGCAGAAGTGTGTTAATATGAGAACACAGTCATAATTAGTAGTGCTAAAACCAACAGTCACAGATATATAATTACAGTATAGTAATGATTTATTTGGCAGTAGAAGCGGTATATTCTCCAAAGAGTTTAGTCCACTGTTAGGTCCTGATACGCATATAAGATTTGGGGAGCCCCCGTGCCTCCTATTCGCTACACACTGTTTACACCGTGACCTCTAAATAACCATTAAACACACTGCAGACTGCACCTGACCGCGCACGTCTGTATGATCCTGAATTTGTTAGTAGCACTAAAAGTCCTGAAAACACGCACCATGTAAGGACTATGTGACAAAAAGCAGATAGATGTTTGCCCCCGTAAGTTTTAAGTCCAATTAACAAGCACGCAAATTTTTACAAACCAAAAAGTCCTTCAGGCTCTCTGGGCCTCCTGGGAAAAAGTTGTTGTCTAACCCTTGTGACACAACCGAGTTTTGCTTGTTGTTTGCTTTGTTTTTTTAAATTCTCTGTCAAACATTATTTCGAATAAAAAGGGTCCAGATTTATTCGACTGATACTGAAGCCAGGATCTCTGTATGTCAGTCAGTTTCATCCAACGCAACCTTATTTTAAATGTGAACGACAGCGCTCGTCTATTTTAGGATCAGGGTACTCGTGATAACGTGAACAACTGGGAAAATAAAGTCGAACTAAAGTCGATCAAAGTGATTAAAGTTTAACAATTGAAATGCTCATTAAATACCTGCATTGGTGCGAATGACTAGAAAAAAACGAGAGCAAAAGAAAATCAATGCGGAACTGAATTTATGCTCAAAAAGTCGCATAAAAAGTTTGATCACATTGAGATAGACAAATATCAGAGTCCTAGAGATGCTTAGAGACACAAACATCCATGTCTATAAGATGCCTATAGCATGTATGCATAATGAGAGCGTAAGCTTTCAAGATTATTCACAACGAGCACTAAAGATAAGAGAGATATGCTTTGCACACTTAATTTAATCAGCAACAAGGTTTTGTTGCTGTCGTTGCGATAAAAAGTGAATACTTGATCCGTTTCAAACACCTGCATAAGTTCTAAATGTTCAGAACCTTTCATTGTCAAACTCATTATAAATTAGGTGATAATGCAGCGCATTCTTAGTTAATTACTAAAGAAATGAGCATTGCCATACAGAAAATTTGGTATTTTATGGGAGCAATTTTCCTGTGATTGTGGGTAGACGCAAATCTGCACACAGTAGACCATAGAGCAAAAAAAAAAAAATCAGCATACTAATTGCAAGTCCAATTAATAAAACTAAGAAAATAATTTTTTTTATGTTATACAAACAGACACAAAATACAAGGGCAAATTAGTGAAACTGTGTCCAGGGGAGGACTCTGATACTCTGACCTAAAGGATAAAACATACAGAAGAAATAAAGTCAGAGATAAAAATTTATTTAAGAGTGAAGACAGAGTGTTGAGATGATGGAAGAAGTACTTTGAGAAGCTTGTGAATAACGAAAATGAGAGAGAGAGGAGGACAGATGGAGGAAAGTTAGTGGATCAGGAATTTCAGAAGATTAGATTTCAGAAGAGCTGCTATAAAGAGGATGAAGAGTAGAAAGGTGGTTGGTCCAGATGACAAACCTGTAAAAGTATGGGATGTCTAGGAAAGACGAGAGTGGACTTTTCTTTTTTACCAGATTCTTTAGCGCAATCTTGGAGAGTGAGAGGATGACTGAGAAACAGAGAAGTGCATTGGTACTGATTTTCAAGAACAAAGGTGAAGTGCAGAACTGTAGTAACCACAGAGGGTTAAAGCTGATGAAATGCACCATAAAGTTATGGGAAAGAGTTGCTGAAGCTAGGTTAAGAGGAGCGGTGGGGACATGATGTTTTCTTTGAGGGTGTTGATGAAGAAGTATAGAGAAGGTTAGAAGGAGTTTTACTGTATCTTTGTAGATCTAGAGAAAGTATACGATAGGTTGTCAAGAGAGGAGAAGGAGGCATATCCTCACGCAGGACAAGCACGAGGACAGCAAGACAATGATGAGGTGTGGAGTAGGTGACAAATGGGTTCGGGGTGTCGGAGGAATAACATCGGAAATCATCTCTGAGGCCCTTTTTTGTTTGTAGTTTGGATGGACAGGCTGAAAAATAAGGTAAGACAGAAGTCTCTGTGGACTGATGTTTGCAGGCAACACTGTGGTTTATAGAGCATGGAGCAGGGGAAAGAGAGTCTAGAGTGGTGCAAGTGTGCTCTGGAGAAAAGAGGAATGAAAGCCAGTAGAAACAAGACAAAATAGATGTGTGTGGATGAGAGGGCAATAGAAGGAAAGATGATGCTGCAAGGAGCAGAGGTAGTCAAGGTGGTGACTTGGTGAATTGAAATACATGGGATCGATGATTCAAAGCCGCAGACAGTGCACAAGAGAGGTGAAGAATAGCATGCAGAGAGGATGGAGTGAGGGGAGATGAGTCTCTGGGGTGATTTGTGACAGAAGGACAGCAGCAAGAGTGAAAGGGAAGGTTTAGAAGATAGTAATGAGACTGATGGCAAAGCAAACATAAAGACAAACTAAAACATACAAAATCTCATTTACTTAGTGCAATATATATTCCTATGCAATACACATTTCAATGTGGAGTAAATATCTAAATGACTGTGCAATATTTTTCTCATACTACACTGGAATTTGGGAACTACCGTCTCATAGCTGAAACTAATTTACATGTTACTTCTTTTCTATATCTTTTTTTTAAACAAACACAACAACAACAAACAAAAAACCTTAGTGTGCACTGTTTTATACACCATAAAGAGATATATATTTATAGTGTATTTATTTGACTTTGACTCTAATCTCTAAGAGTTACCTAGACCTTAGTGTATGTCTCCAAATTGCAAATACACATTTTTATCTTTATCTCTTATGATGTCTGGTAGCAGTGACAAAAAGACAGCTGGAGGTGGGAGAGTTGCAGATGCTCAGATTTTCACTGAAGAATGAAAAAGATCAGAAATGAGTATATAAACAGGAAAGCTCAGGTTGAGCAGGTGGAGACAAAGTTAGAGAGACAAGGCTGAGATGGTTCGAACATGTGCAGAGGAGGGATATACTGGACAAAGGATGCAGAGTATGGAGCTGCCAGGCAGGAGGAAAAGAGGAAGACCTCAAGATTGGTGGATGTAGTGAAGGAGTACACGCAGAGGGTTGATGTGACAGAGGAGGATGCTAAGGATAGGTTGAGATGGAGACAGATGATCTGTAGAGGTGATCCCTAAAGAAGAACACGAAGTATATTGCATGAGCAAAGACATTTAGCTGATTAATTTCTCATCATGAATATTCATCACGAGCCTTGTAACTTTTTTTTTGTTTAATCTCCAGGCAACTAATCTGATGGTTAACTGAGATTACTGTACTGTTGCTGTTAATCTTACCTAAATCCGGAGAACAGGGATATATCTAATGCTTTAAAGATCACTGTCTTTACCCTTTTTAATCTATTAAACAGTCATAATAACTGTACCGTAATTATCAGAGGCCAAACGCCAAAGTCTGGTAAACTCCATTTTCCTCATTTGTTGTCGCCTCGCCTCGTGCGGTCTGATTGGCTAAACCACCGCGTCGCGTCACTTCCTTTGTGTGCAGCATGATGGCGGTGTCCATGACAGGTCTGGCACATTGACATCGGCTCGGTTTGTGCAGTATTTACTCTCCGTGACCGGAGTCTGGAGAGCCTTTTCAGCAGATGACGTTTGTCGAAATCTTCCTCACTGAACATTTAATGAAGTGAGTCGCAGGTGAGCAGCTTTCAGCGTCCGCGCGGCTCTGGGTTCGTTCCCGTTACTTAGTACATACGTGTCTGCAGGACGACACAGCTAGCTGTTAGCTAACCGTTTATGCAAGGTTACAGGACACTGGTGTGTGTTTATATATCCTGGCGTTTTGAATTGTTTCTCTCTGTCCACCCTGTTTCAGGTCATGGCTCTTCACAGATTGTCCTCAAGGCTACGGCCAACGGTGAGGATAGGCTTTAGAAGCTGCTGTAACCTGGACAGTACTTAAATATTTCACTTTATTGTCAAAACTGTCAGGTCAAAAATGTTTTTACTAACAGCTGTTGTGGCAAAATGTTGCAGGTAACCCACGTAAGGTCCCTTCACAGCGGTGGACGCAGGCAGCAGCAGGAGGCTGTGGCTGTAGACTCGGAACCGGAACCTTTCTCAGTCTTCAGGACACCGGAGAGCGACCCGGTAAGCAAGACATGAGGCAAAGCTGGATTCATACTCGTGTTGTTGGGATAAGTGTTGAATCATTAGTCTATTAAACATGTACCTGCCCAACATTAACTTAACAAAGAAAAGCAAAACAGATGAACAAGCCACCACTGCCGTTCAACACACTGAAGGGAAAATTATTTAAACACAAATCTTTATTTTTAAATTTTTTTTAAGACTAAAAATAAGCCATAGCAAACAAAAGGTCCAAACTTACCAAAATGAAAGAAAACAAAAAGAAAACACATTATCTTTTATTTCAGGTCAAAAGCCACATGTTAGACTTTACATTTATTAGTGTTTGTTCCTTTTTTTTCTTTTTTTTTTTAAACTATAAGTTGTTATTTTTCTGAATAGAGGAAATTGTGTTTGAAGCTGAATTTCTTTTACGTTCAGGTTATGTTGCATAAATGTGTTGCCTTGAAAAGCGACGCACTCACAGAATTTGGTGTCTGTTCAAAAGATTTGTCAGTGAGCATTGTCAGTCTTTATTTTACGGTGTTTCATTCTTTCTTCTGCTGTCCTGAAGATTTTTGTTTGTGCTGCATGAACTGCATGAGAACTCGTTCGTGACCATTACAGCCAGATTGAGATTTATACGGTGAAAATGGTTACAGGATGGTGGATAAAATGTTGTTATATAGAGGACGAGTATATATTTCTGTTTAGGGCAATCTCAGGGGTGCTGAGCAACTGACAAAGATCCAATTTAAAAACATTTTGTTGCAGCTTTTATAGAAATGCGACTGCATTGCTTATTCTTAAATCAGATATTTGGAATTTGTTGTCACTTTAATTGAAATGACTGAAAAAAGCTTATGAGTTTGACCTGCGTTTCCTTCCAGGCATGTCATTCAGAGACGCACATCGGACAGTACTACACTCTGCCCTCTGCACATATCCGCACGCTGTTCCCTTCAGGCCTCCCTTGGCGCTATCAGCAACAGGTAAGTTCATCCTTGGATGTGAGATCTGCATAGAAAAGTTACAAATGTGACCTTGTTTGTAGATTACAGTGTAGTTTTTCTTAAATGTTTTAAGCAGCGCTGATAAATTCTTCTCCATGGTTTTAGGTGAAGACATTTAACGAAGCTTGCATCATGGTGAGGCAGCCAAGCCTTGAGGTCATCTCTTACCTGAAAAAAACAGACTACAACAAACCTGCTCTGCGATATTTATTTTGTATCCTTCAGAAACACACCTGCGCTGCCGCTTACAGAAAAGTGAACGCACTCTAGCTCTTGATCCTGATTAAAGCAGTCGTTGTCCTTATCAAGGTGTTCAGATGGGCAGAAGGGTACTGGGAAGACGATTTCTCTCTGTCACGCTGTCCACTTCTGCTACACACAGGGATGGCTGGTGCTTCATATTCCTGATGGTGAGACAGACACACCGGCTAAATGTCTGATTAGTAAACAGTAAGAAAGTGTTTGGGATGCACTGATTCAATGGCCTGTTATGTGGCTCGTTGACTGGCCATCAACCTGTCAGCAAATAAAATGACCTTTAGTGATGTTTTTCTGTTGCATGCGATCAACTTTCAACCACCCTGCTTGCAAATCCAATGATAAATGTATTAGTCGTTCAGAAAGAGTGTGGTGTCGGTTTAAAGGTCTTTAAACCTATTTATTTATTTTTAATGATGAATATATTATTTCACAATCGCTGCATCTCCTTCGTGAGAAGTTAACGATCAGTATCTTTGCTCGCGCAGCTCATCAATGGGTGAAGAACTGTAAGGAGCTGCTGCCTTCATCCTATAACGCGTCTCGCTTTGATCAGCCATTACAAGCCACGACATGGTTACGCAACTTCAGGCTCACCAACGAACGCTTCCTTTCAAAGGTAACAATATGGACATAGTAATACGCAGTATTTAGAGTACTTTGAGTATTCAAAGTGAGATAAAGGCTTATCAATAAGCTGGACAAGTACTGGCTTTGATGTAGTTTAGGACTAACTTAAGTTATTAAATGACACCATTTAAATCTACCCGTCTTTACCCTGGAAAATGGTATGTTTGACATGGAGACACAGGTTCCTGTAGCATGTAAATTTCAGCGATGGTCTTCATCCAAACTTGTGTAACATTTTAAAGAAAAAATGTTCCACCCATAGCACACCTGGTTGAGCAGACGACCCGTGTGCCATAAACTGTGATCATTATTGATCCAGTAGTTTGGATCCCAGTCCACCTCATTCACTTCCAGCCACTCGCCCTCTTTCTGTCCCTACTTTAATGGCTAATCTATACTGTCCTTTCTACTAAATGCACCCTCCTAGAAAAAAAATGTCTATAAATAGTAAATATATGTACCCATTTGTAACCACCAAACTTGAAAATTACTATAACTGGCTTAAATTTTCCTTCGTTAGATTCCGTCTTCAAGTCTTCTCCTTATGCACGTCCAGACCACTTCCATTTTTACGATGTTCTGTTCTGACTACTTGTACTTATGAATCTGTGATTTCACCATGGCAGGAAGTTTCTGTCTACACTAACACAATCTTGGCTCCTCACCTACCCTACACACCAGATCTGTTCTCCTCTGACTTTCACTTCTTTCTCAAAATAAAACCCAAAGGTTGCCATTTGAACACACTGGAGGAGATTCAGTATATATTGCAGGTGCACATATGCAAGTGGGCATAAAAGTAGTTCAAGGTAGCAAATCTAAAACTATGAGAAACATTGAAAGGGTTGGGTAAAAGTCTGGTGAGGAATTCAAATAGAAATGATGAGAGTTTAATGTTTCTGTTTCTTTGCCAGATAAAGACAAAGCATCGCTACATGTGGACAAAGAGAGAGTTCACCGAGGAGGGAAGTCTGCTAGGAGAGCTGGTGGATCAGGTGAGTCCTCCCTCTGTACAAATAAGTGGGAGTTCTGTTGTTTAGAGCATTTGTGTTTACCCTCCAAAACATTTTCATCATCCTGTTACTGATTCTTTTGTCCTGCCTGACTGATTCCCAACACACAGGTCATTAAAGTTTCATCTTTCACCTTGCCTGTGCTTGCTGGAGATCAATAGC
>NW_005187446.1:2967988-2983326 GCF_000239375.1 Pundamilia nyererei | reverse complement strand
TTTTTTTTCCTTTCTTCTTTTGGCTTCTGTATCAAACAGCTGGATGTTTACAGGCTTCCCCGTCCCACCCACACGCTACAATAACTCAGATTTTCTTCTGCTGCAGAGTTACTGTTATTTATATTCTTGATTTTGCTTCCATAACAAATGGCATTCCATCGCTCTAGGGTATATCTCGTATGAAGAGCAGCAGTGATGTTGTGGGGGCGGTGATGAAGGAGCTGAGGCTGCAAAGCGGGCAACCGGGTTCAGACTTCCACTTGGCCGTGGCAGTGGATGGTGTCAATGGCCTGTGGGGAAGATCCACCATCAAGAAGGAGGATGAGAGTGCTGTGAGAAGACACATATAGAGTCCTGTTATTCCTCAAAGATGTTTTCAGGCTTCTTCTACGTTTGCCACAGATGGAAAATCTCATGCGTCTCACTTTCTCACTGTTATCAGGTCGATCCAGAGGCGCTCACTTTGATTTATAACCTGAGGAAGCTCATGAGGAATGACTGGGTGAGAAGAGCACAAGGTGTTTACGAGAATATTATGTTGAAGAGATTTTCCATTAACGCTCTCTCTCTTTCTCGTTTTAGACTGGAGGCGCCATTATCGCCACTCTGTCCCAGACGGGATCGCTCTACACCCCCAAATCTGCCTACTTGCCTCAAGAGCTGCTCGGAGAGGTTAGAGGTCATTTGATTGTGCTTTATTATCTGTAGCACTCGCCCTCAAGCAGTGACGGCAGATTCGTCTTTGCTTGTCATTTTCAGTTTTGGCTATTAGTCAGGAAATTGCAGACTGAGCAACATTTTGTTGTCTGTGAGCATGAAATCATGCTGCATAACCAGCAATATTGTCAGAAAACAGATTTCTTGTGACATTTGTCAACAAAGGATGAATCTTATTCTTTGTTTAGTGCATACACGCCCTCTTTCTTTAGTAAGCTGGCTCTTCTATGCAGCAGCATGAATGTGAATGCTTCTGTTACTGTTCCCATTCTGCTCGCTGGGTTCAGTTTTGCAGTTATACAGCGCGACTGTGTCAATGCAGTCCGTTCTGTTCATCACAGCCATATTTGTCTGATGTGTGCGTGTCACAAGATTCATTTGCAGATGGACCGATAAATCCATCTCTGTCGCCCACCTCTTATTCTGGACAACAATTAAACAATAAAACTCAAAGCAGGCTCGTAAAACATTCTGATCCCCCCCCATTAAAAAGTGTTGGTGATGTAAGTTCACACTGTGTGGGCTTGACCTGAACTTTTTCTTTTCTTTTAAATGCATTAATTCATATTTAGAAATGTGCATTATTGATTTTTTTCCCCTTTAGTGCATCTATCTTATGTAAAGACTGATATTTGTTAGAGCCTGCAGTGCATGTTTTGCATTTTTATGATGATTCATATGTTCTCTATTTTTCTATTGTAAGTTATTGTCAGTATGTAAGTGATCATCAGCTGTATTGAAAGGCTTTAAACATGGCTGAAAACGTGAGATTTGATGTTTTGTGTTCTGTTTGTGTTTTCATCATCAGAGGGGGTTTGACAGCATGGATCCATTCATTCCAGTTTCTGTGCCCAACTACAGCGAGAAGGAGTTTGAGAGCTGTTACCTCTACTATATGGACCGCCACTGGCTGCAGCACCCACAGAGTGAGCGAGGATGGTGATGGTGACACTAATAACACGTGTAATTTAGGCTGTGTTTCTAATATTTTAATTTTTTTCCTCTAATCAGGTCGAACTGAGGAAGGGAAAAAAGAACTCGTCTTCTTGAGCAACAAGAATCCATCAATGTTGGACAGAATTTGTGGCTTCTTATGAGGATGCAAACAGATTAAAATCTCTCTCACATACACACTCACTCACTCACACACACACACACACAGTATCGGTCTACTAGAAATAAAAAAAACATACATGTGTCCATGTCTGTAATATGTATACTGTTGTAAACTATGATGCATGCGTGCTACTTTGATAATAAAATGTTAAAATAAAGAAAATTGTGCTTTTGGTTTTGTCAGCACTTTGATCTTATGTGGTCCGAAATCCTCAATTTCTGTCAGTGTAAATAGTTTAACTACACATTTAATCAATGAGATATCTTAATATAGGATACTGTAATGTGTAAAATTACAGAAATCTAAGTTTAATTACTTTGGTATATTGTGAGTGGCCATGGGGAAGGTATTTATTGTTAGGAAAAGCTTTAAAATTGGATGCAGTTAAAAGTCCAGTCTTTCTCAGGGTGATTCTGGCTCCCAGGACTTTTGTTTCACACCCCGGAGTTTGGGTTTCAGGTACAGTCAGAAACACACTTTTCAAAATCCAGGACCAAAGTCCAGGTGGATCTGCTATACCGAGCAGGATTACTGGAGTCACACAGGCATAGGAAAGGGTTGCTGATCACCATATGCTGGGAAAAAGTGTATTCCCCAATACCAACCAGCTAGCAAATAGAAAATTGTAATTTCAGTCATTAAGTGTCTACACCTATACATCTCTGGGATTTACTTAATGAGGTAAATTCTACAAGAGAATATAGCAGCCTCTCTGAACATTTGATAAATGGCAGTCATCAGGACTTTATGACTAGTTGATAAATAATTCACTGGGGTTGAATTTTACAAATTTTAATTAATAATTTTAAAAACTGTAACCAAACATCACTGGCTTACTTTTATGGTCCAAAGTTGTTTGATTTATTATGATCTACTACGAATGTCGGTGAATAAAAGCAAGCTGGTTCAAAATGCAGTACTAGTAAATTTACTACTAGTCTAGTTTCATACATTCACCAGCTAGGAGACCACGTGTCCCATTTCCTGTTGGCCTGCACTGCATTTTTATCCCTCGTGCCCTTGTCCCACATATTACGACAATGTCCCACATTTTAATTGGCTCAGGTTTCCAAACGTGAAGTCATGTCTCACAACACACGTGTGACACAAAAAGAATCACGCAGACCTAGAGATGCATCCTCCCCGAAACCCAGATATGATAACCAAATGGAAAAGCCGCTGAAAAGCTAGCGTAACAGAAAAAGACATTACAATACAGAAATGGAGGAAGAACTTGACATTTATGCGTAAAGCCTATTTGATCAGTGAAGAAATCGGAAAAAGTCGTTCAAATAAAATAGCTTTTATTCCTTACAAGATGTTAGTAACAGCAGTAATCTGTTGTTATTTATTTATTTATTTTAAATTGTTTTTTTTCAAAGCTTTCAGGTTCATAATTTCTCAAATATAGCGCATTGAGGTAGCTTGCTATGAATTGGGGCTATATAAATTAAAATCAGCTGAACTGAAAACCTTTCTGAGGTTATTAATATATTTACAAAATATTTAAAAATATTTATTTTTGTAATTTTGCGTATATTGTTCTATTGCCCAATCGTGCAGTTACGTAATTGGCTTAGTATTTTCTTCCTTTGCACTTCTTGCTCTCTATGTTGCAATAAAGTTTATCTAAAAAAAGTGGGGGAAAAATGAAGGTATAGCACCACCTGGCTGCCGATGCGGAATATTGCATAGTTGTTCACGTGATCATATGTAACGTCACATGACTGGCTAATAGGGAGGAAGTGGGGAAAGTTGTTTGGGATGACATTTGATCAAATTGGAGAAACGTGAGGAGGACTGACCTTTCTAGTAACTCTGTAGGACATGAGGTAAACTGCAGGAGCGTCTAAGGTGAGCACATCTTCTTCTACGTTTACAAAGTGCGCCGTATGACAAGGAAATTAGTAAAAAGCACGCACCTCTGTCTGATACGTGTGTTTTTCTAAATAAAAACTCGCACTTCTATGTTTAAAACTACTCTGTTTGTAGATAAAATGGCCCTTTCATCTCTGTCATCTGTCCTTTGGGCGCTCCTTTTCGTGGCAGCACAAGTGATCCTCTCTGCAGGTAACCAGGAAAACACACAGTCACACACACACACACACACACACAGCTTGTGTGTCTTTTATTACTGCAGAAGAATAATTGTTAACTAGATTTATTCTTCTCCCAGGTTACAATAAATGTGTTGCCAGAAACTTTGGCTATGACTCTGTGGTGTGTGAATGTAATTCGACATATTGTGACAGCATTGGATCTGTCAGCCTACCTCCACTGGGCCAGTTCTCGTCCTACCTGAGCAACATTGCGGGCAGCAGACTGGAGGCCAGTCAGGGTGAAGTTCGGGCTAACAGCACTGGAGAAAGTGGGTAGAGGAGTGGCATTTTAAGATCCCATCAGTGATGCTGGAGCAGGTGCAGAGCATTTCTGTCTGCTTTTGTGTTTCTTTCAGGGCTCAGGTTGACTATCGTTCCCTATCAGAAGTACCAGAAGACCAGGGGATTTGGAGGGGCGATGACAGATGCAGCAGCCATCAATATACTCTCTCTTTCTGCTGGTGCACAGGAACAGCTGCTGAGGCAGTACTTCTCCAGTGAAGGTACACTGCCACTGTACCGGGGAGACATAGCCTTACAGCCTACGAAAGGGCGATACAAAGTTAGGCAGTAAAAGAATACTAATAGGTATAAGAAGGGTAACAGAAACGAGGAGATGTTAGACAGTTTGGGGTATTAAAAGGCACTTTTTAAACTTGCATCAGCAGCATGATGATCATCAAAACATGTCATAGCCCAGTATCAGCACCAGTTATAATTGACTGAGTGATTAAAAAATAAAATTATTCCCCAATGATATACACAGATGTAACAAATATATGCAGAATAACTAGAAAAGGGTTTTGTGTCTAATTGTGTCTCCTTTTTTATTTTCTCTATACATTTACTGTTACACTGTTACAATGGTAGTACGACATCGGTGAGACAGCAGTCCCCAGTGATCTGAGGGGTACTTAGCACAGCAAACCCACTCACCTGCTGTTTAGACCTGGTGTGTATGAAGGGCAGCCAATCAGAAGAAAGTGTCATTAAAGAATGGGGCAAGGGAGCTAAAAAAAAAAGCTTGTTTCACAGTGGATGAAACTGCACCCAGGCCCAGTAAAATGCAAGTGTGGTGAACTGTAACGCAAAGCTGTTCTAGTAGAGTCAAAGTTTAAAGCTATAGAGCTGGAAATTAGTATTAGGGCCCTCTATAAAGTAGAGTCTCATCTAATTCAGTTACAGTTTGGTTAGAAATATAAAACCTGAGGACATGAAGAACAAAAAACGGTGCACATCCTGCCGAGCCCTGATCATTGACATCACTGGCCTGAGGCAAGTAATAGATGGTGCCATGATTACAGGATTAGTGACACTTGTAGATGTCTTAGAGCAGCCAAAAAGGAAGAAAAAAAGCAGATCAAAACCAACAGTCATTCAACACAATTACCTTCATTCAGGAAGGAAAAAATAATTTTAACCAAAAATGGCCTTAGTTCAATCATTTTCTACTTCCCAGATGTCCTGCTTCCCTCCTAAGCTGAGGCCAGATGTGTTTATCTGGTTAACTGAAAGGAGGAAATCATTTTAGTGAAGCTGACTGCACTGTGGGAAAGCGGTTGACCAGTAAACACCAACAGCTGCCTGGCAAATGTACGGACAAAAAGGGTGGTACGTGGGTTTTTTGTTTTCTTTTCTTCTCCATTGGAAGTGGGCTGTCTGGGATTCCCCTCTCTGTGTGGAGGCTGCTCACTAGGACGAGAGTACAATGGCGTAGGTCGGCAGAAAACGCTGAAAGAGCCTTCTCCTGGTGAGGAGGTTGAAAGACTGTGAAAGTTGAGCACACCTGCAGAGTTCTTTTCTTGCCCAAAAACTACAACTACAGCCATGACTCAGCTACTATGAAGGGCATCCTGCCAGAACAGCTTCCTTGGACGTTGTTATTGATGCCTCAGATTTCTGGAAATCTATTGCATGGCTTGTTCACCAGTCTTCTAAAACATATTCTTTAAAGAGTTTTTACACCGTGGAATAAAATGCTATAATTGTTGAGTAATAATACTGATTTATCCCCCAGCTTTGGTTGTGTTGATGTGTTTTGTGGCAGGTATCGGCTACAGTGTAGTGCGTGTCCCCATGGCCAGCTGTGACTTCTCCACACGTCTGTACACCTATGCTGACACACCTGGAGACTATGATCTGCACAATTTCACTCTGGCCCCAGAAGACATCAACATGAAGGTGTCTGTCTTTTGTCTCGCACGCTGACACGGCCGTTGTCGTCCATGTCTCATCTTACCTCCTTTGTGTTCCAGATCCCTCTCTTGCAGCGTGCGCAGGCCTTGTCTCCTCGTCCTCTGTCTCTGCTGGCCAGTGCCTGGAGTGCCCCCGCCTGGATGAAAACGAACGGTGCACTCACAGGAAAGGGCTCCCTGAAGGGCCAGCCAGGGGGCAAGGAGCATAAAACCTGGGCTCAGTACTATGTCAGGTGACTTCTGTGGCTTAAAATCAGATTGATATCAGATATTGGAGGAGCATGATTCAAGAGAAATGTATTCTGTTTGGTGCTTTAATCATTTCCTGTCAGGTTCCTGGAGGAATACGCTAAATATAACTTGACCTTCTGGGCACTGACGACAGGAAACGAGCCCTCTGCAGGAATGATGACAAACTACAGGTCTACTCAGATGCATTAAAAGTTTTTTTCATATAAAAAATGTTAAGCATTGAGCTGTGGATTCTAAATTTTGCAGCAGACTGACAAGCATATTTGTCTCACTGCAGTTTTCAAGCCCTGGGCTTCACTCCTGAGGAGCAGAGGGACTGGGTGTCTCTGGACCTGGGCCCTGCCCTGCACGCTTCGTCATACCCACACACACACGTCCTCATACTGGATGACAGCCGCATTCTGCTGCCCCACTGGGCCAAAGTGGTGAGTCAGTAAACAGAAGGGTAGCAGGAAAGGTCATGACAAACTTTATTTTACCTGAGGCAAATAAGAAATTAAAAATGAATCAGTTTTAGGAGAATAAATGAATCCAAAACATCTTAGCAAGATAACTTGAAAGCCTAATGTAGTGAAATACAAGAAGGGGAAGAGGGAAGAGGTTTCAACCATAATTCCCATTAACATGACTTGTGGAGGGATATTAAAGTATATATGGATGAATTAGCCACTTACAAACTCCAAAGACTGATTTACACCAAAAAATAGGGAAGTTGTTGGATCTGCAAAAGAAAAATGCAAGCAACAGGCAAAACTGTGGCCCTGTAGTCTAATTTAACCAAATAACTTATTAAAATCAGTATTTACCCATTATGCTATAATTAGCTTCCAGTTAGCCTATTGAAGCTAGGGGAAGGACTTTAAGAAAAAAAACTTGGTGTCACTCGATGAAAGTCCAGAGGAGAGTTTATAGTGGTAAAATGAGTCGTGACTGGAATTGGAATCACATAAAAGGACATTTACTTTACTCAGTGTCTACAGCAGCTGTGAGGAAACATATATTTAAAGACTTTACTGAAACCTTTTGGGAGGAAATAAATCCAGTATTTTGTGTATACTTTTCTAGGACTGATCTGGAAAATTGTGGCACTATTACTTTAAGCACGTGGAAAGTTTTATTCCTTATCTCTGCCAAGGAGGTTTGCACGTGTGTGTCATCTTTCTATCTGTGAAGTTATGAGTGAATTTTGATAAAATTGAATGATTTATTGATAAAATCGACAAAAAGTCTTAATGCTTAGAAACTATGATTCTTACAAGTATGGTGTATTGTCAACACACAGAAAGTACCATATAAGGATTTAAAATGTCACGTCACGTTTGACCTCTGACCTGACAACATACGCTTATAGGGATATGTGGGGATTCTAAATATGTTAATATATTACGGCATTGTTATTTACTTTACAGTAAAAGCTTATAGCTTTTAAATAAATACCAATTTGAGTACATTTACAATGTTTTATGAATAAGTGTTTTTTTTTAAAACAAAGCAAAACTTTTTTCACTTGATATTTATTAGTGTACATTTAAACAAATGTACTAAACAATAAACAATCAAAATTATGTGAAGTATATTAAAATTAGCTATTGGTTTTAACTGCACTACAAAACTTCTTACATTTTAAAATAACAAAGAAAACAAAATGAATATGTAAAAATGCGAAAGGTTCCCCTTAATAGTAAATACTGTCCAGCGACTGAGCTGCCCTAGCAGAGGTTTGTGCTCTCTCAGTGCTTCTTGTTTTCGTTATTATTTTTTCCCTCTTGTCCCTCCAGGTCTTAAGTGATATTCATGCAGGAAGGTACATCCATGGTGTGGCAGTCCACTGGTACTTAGACAGCGTTGTGCCACCTGACATCAGCCTGGGAACCACCCACGACCTCTACCCGGAGTATTACCTGTTTGGCACAGAGGCCTGCGCTGGTTGGAACCCGCTAAACAAAGGAGTGATGCTGGGAAGCTGGGACAGAGCTGAACAGTATGCACATGACATTATAGAGGTAAGATCATATTATCTGATGCGTGGAGGTTTGTGCTTGTTCAGTCAGATCCACTGCAAAAAGAGAATTTGACAAGCTGTGAGCTGTTCCAGAAAGGTGAGTCACCTCCCTTCGTGGTGCAGTGCAGGTTGTGCACACACTCGAGAGACTGCAGGCCTGCAGGCCATCAAAGCAAGCTGGAACTGGTGTTTAGTTTCTTCTTTCTTCACTCTCTTTCAAGGGAAATTGGACTCCTTCCATTCTCTCTCTTTTGCATGGGTGAATTCAGGCTGCAGACGCTCTGAGAGTCCAGAGGAATTTGTTTATGTAGACGTGCGATAGTTAAACAAAACGCTAGTTCAGCAGGCTGACTAAATTACACATCTTACTACAAAACACAGAGGAGGTAGCAGATAGTAAACTGTGGGTGTTTTTCTCCACGGCAGGACTTGAATCATTATGTGGTCGGCTGGACTGATTGGAACCTGGCGCTGGACCCGAACGGTGGACCAAACTGGGTTAAAAACGTAGTGGACAGCCCTGTTATAGTGGATGCGACGCGTGATGTCTTCTACAAGCAGCCGTCTTTCTACAGCATGGCCCACTTCAGGTAGTCAGGATCTCTGCTCACACTGAATGCTACATTTCACCCGTTCCATTACTTCACCGAGATCTTCTTACATGATCTTTCTACACAGCAAGTTTCTGTGGGAGGGGTCTCAGAGAGTGGGGGTGTCTGCCAGTGGAGAGACACACCTGGAATTTTCTGCCTTCATCCGACCTGATGGCTCACTAGTGCTCATCATACTCAACAGGTAAGGCATATTTAATCTGTTGTAGGAAATGTGGCATGATGGGTAAACACTGAACTGTTTCTATGCTTTGTTTTTCTTTTTTAGATCATCATCAGACATCCTGTTTGAAGTCTGGGACCCTCCTGTGGGTTACATCCCCTCCACTGCTCCAGCTCATTCTCTGCTCACACTTGCTTGGAAAAGGCAGTGATCATTAAAGCAGTTTCTCAGACTGCATATTTGTTTCAGCTGAACCACATTAAAAGCATTTCTCTGCGAATTTGCACACAGGATGATCATAAAACCTCCTGATTTTAGGGCCTTAATTTTTGTTTAGCTCCTACCTCTGGACCAAGCAAGCAAGAGGAACCTCTGACATAAATGTAGGGCGATTGCATCACTTCAGCATTCCTTTTGGCAGTGTGAATACAAACAGGAAAAAAGCCCTTATAAGCCCCTAGTTCTTGAGAAAGATTTCAGTGTGGCTTTGGGAGTCTCCACAACTGTTTGGTCCAAAAACCCCTAATACAAAAGCTGTTTTATGTTTTAAGTTTCATCACACAGACATATTATTTTGTTTTGCTGTGATTTTTTTTTTTTTAAACATAAACCAGACATTCAACACATTATTTCCCCTTTCAAATGTCTTGGGGGGGGAAAAATGATGCCTGAAAAGAATATACACATTAGCCTGTGCTACGTAATCACTGGTGCCTTGATTTCCTTTTAATAACATGCTTGACATGGCTCTGATCAAATCATGTAATGCACTGAATCTGTACATAATTTAAGTTGTTGCTATTTAATCATATTTGCTAAATAAAACAATGTTTGAAATTTGGAGGAACAACTATTACATGGATTGTGAGCAATGAAAATGAAACTGACTTTTTTTTTCAGTTTATTAATACATCATAGACAGTTTATCATAGACATTTTTTTCATATATATAATATACAGTTTCATTACCAAGTATTTCACATTTGGGCCTCCATTCTCATGTTTATTTCTTTGCAAATTTTAAGTTGTTGGACTAAAATTATTTACATCAAACAGTGATAAAATGTGAAACAAAAGACAGTCGTAAACAGGAATAAAATGACAGAGGGATGCCAGCTGTTTATACTATACACACCAGGAGGAGCATGTTGAAATATGAAGCATTGTATATGGGGCCAAGCTCTGAGGATTTATTTTTATTCCCTTGCTGGTACTATGGGTAATTGTTTTGTTTTCTTCTGATTTAGAAGAGTTCTGAAAGGTGTCTTGAATCCCTTACTTTCCTCTGTAGTTAGTCCGACCTGTTTGTGACCATTTTACAGCAGCACCTCCACATGATTCCTATACAAGACTGTCGTGCTCCTGAAACACTGCAGAGTGTGCACACAAAAACATAAACACCTTTACAGTCCAATCCAATTAAACACTAACATATCAACAGTCACTCGACATCTTCCTGACACAATCTCAACAAAGAACATTATACAGACCCTTCATAAACAGCATTTATTTCAGGGATAAAGGTGTTCATGCTGTTATGGGTTGCCTCTGTGCATGCGTAGAGTGAAAAAAAATCACCTACAGTCTTTTCATATGCTTACAGGGCTCAGTTGCAGGATTTAGGTAATCTTAAGATGAATAAAGAGGGAAAAGCATGAAGAAGTCTGGTATTTCTCGACCATAGTCTATTGCAGCAGTATATTTAAAGAAAAGATTTGAAAGCAGTTTCCTGGAGGGTTCAAAGTACAGAGGATATGGGCTTGATAAACAATCTAGGCTGGTTTGTTATTAGGCAATAAAAAAAAAAAGATAAATCAGAACTTAACTGACTCTTAAGACGTCTGCATTGGTACACAGGTGAGGAGAAAGGCATTATAATAAAAAGTAAAAATACAAAAACTCAGACAGAGATGATTATGACTGCAACGGAGATGAACAGAGGGAAATGAGAAGCATTTTGTCTTCTCAGTGGGCTGCTTGATGTAGGCGAGGAGAACTAAAGGGATGCGACAGGTGGGTGTCTCAGAAGGACCATCTCTCCTGTGTGCGAGGGTCCGTGGAGAGCGAGGGGGACTCTGATGGGGGCTGGCTGCTGCTGTCTTCTCCGTTCAAACTCTTCCTACACACTGGACATGTGTCATGCTGCACGGCCACAGAACAAAATGCAGAAAACAGTTGCTAAGCACAGTTTTCTCACAAGTGTCTGAGAAGAGTTTTAATAAGTGGAACATTATTTCGGGCCTGTTTTAAATGACGTTAGTCTGCTCTTTGTCTTTGATTGTGACTCATTTTTAAAAATGTTTTAATCTGCTCAGCCAATTATGTGCTATCCACAGCTTCCTAACTGCTAATATCAAATAACTCGAAGATGAATGCAAACAAATTTTCAGATTTGTAATTTTTTTTAACCTTTTGTCCCATACAAATTCCAGGTAGATTTTCAAAATAACACATTCACAGAGGAGGATAACATACTAAAAGCACCATGCAATAATAAAAACACTGACTGTATCATTGCAATAAATAAACTATCGGGAAGCATTATTCAGCATACAGAAGTGGCATTAAAACAACACTTCATCAGTTCCACTCCATTATCATCAATTTAAGCTAAGTGTTACTCAGGTCCCACCTACATGGCATTTCCATCATGACTCAGATAATCAAATCACATATTTGAGGTTCCTGTAGATCTGAATGCTCTCAAATGCAAAGTGAATAAATAACACATAGAATCCTCAATGTCATGTATGGTCTCTGGTATGGTTATATTTAATAAAAATTCAACGTTTTTGATGTGACTCACCATTTCCAGCCACGGTACTATACAGTCTGAGTGAAAGAAGTGGTTACAGGGTAGCTGTCTGACGGGCTCTCCAACTCTAAAGTCCTCTTTGCATACAGGGCATTCCATACAGCAATCTATTGAAGAGGATATGTGTTTTTAAATCTTTTCCTGACATCAACACCCTTGTCATTTTTGATTGAGACAGCTTCACACATGTTTACAAAGTGGTACAGCTACGTTTCTTGAGGAGATATACATTACACTTCTCAGCAGAGAATAACACAAAGTCCTGAGAATGCACCCGGACATTCATCTATGCCTTAAAGTCAGCTATCAACAGTCCTGCAGCAACTGGACAGCATAACTAGTCACACAGTTACAGCTGAGTGGTAAAATAGGACAGCATACCAAGAAGAGGAAGTCAAGAAGAACAGAGCCAAAAGAGGAAAGAAAATTGGGGAGGTGAAAGACCAGGAAGCAAAAATATATATATTTCGTCCCTAACAGGCACAGTTTCAGAAGCTCCTTCTAACAGGCAGCAAGTGTATACAAGACATTTAAGTGCTGTGAAGATTTTGAAACAACTATGTATCAACAAAATGGACACTTTGTCCTTAGCTATTTTTTTCAAAGCTGAAAACAAGTAAAAATAAAACATTATATGGAAACATGTCAATGAGTGCACATATACAACTAAAGCAAAGTAATACTTGGTTTAACATTTTTCTGGAATGCATTACTGATTATTTTGTAAGCGGACAGCATACAACACACTGACTTCAAGAGGTATGAATAGTGCGACCACTATTTAAAACACAAACTTAGTAGTAGTAGTAATAAATAGGGGTTTGACCTGACCACTCGAGCAATGACAAAACTGCAATTTGTATTTCAAGGACAGAATAAAGAAACATCAGGGGACAGTGAAGGAAAAAAGATAATCAGAGGTGACTGACCGGCTTGTTCCTGAGAAATATTGACAGTTGGGAGTGAAGAGATCTTCTCCTTCTCTGCTGGCGGAGGTCCTGTGTTCTCCAGCTGACCTAGTAACTACACAGACACGGGCACATATGTAAATACATGAGAAGAACACAAATTTTGTAGACTATTTTATAGTTTGTTTACCTGTGTTATCACAGCATCTAATCCTCCCTGCCCCCATGCATAATCCCCAGGGTTAGAGTGCAGCATCCCTGTCCTGAACGAAACACAAATAGACCTTTTTAATAATAATAATGTTATTTTAAATTGTAGTAACACCTTGTTGCTCTATAATGTCATATTACCATGACAGGGGAGGGGAGCCAGGGATTCCAGAGTTGGCAAAAAGACCAGCAAGAAATTGTTGTACAATCCTGACAAACAGAAAATGTACAGCAGTTAATGTCATTACCAAAAATAAGATCGGTTCGGGGGAAAGCATAAATAGCACTGTCATTATAAGTGGGAGTATTCAAGGCAGAGAATAGAGCCAGGAAAATTGATGAACTAGTGTGTTACTCACCCTTCCACAGCAGGCGAGCGGTCTGGCCTACTGCTGCCTCTAGACCGGTATCTCCTCTGGCTGCTCAGACGAGGGGGGCGTCCTGGTCCCCAGTGTTCCCCAGCTCCTAGTAGGCCCCCCATAGATCCTCCTAGGCCTGCTGGGACAGATCCCCCAATTGGTCCCCCTCCTAACCCTCCTAGGTCACCGAAACTCCCCAGGCGCCCACCAGGGAGCCTAGGTTCTGAGTCTGGGCTGTCAATGTCTCTTGTAAATGGCCGCTCGACTAACAAGAGGTGCCATAGCTTGATGAAATAATAATAAAGAAAAGAACAGTAACAGAAGAAAAGGAAAAGATTAAGTAAAGTAAAACATACAATCATGTTAATTAAACCTCTTTATCCCGTATTCCTTCCTCAACTCCCCAAACCTTTCAGATCATGTCATACCTCTGCAAACTGTGTGGCTGTGTCATCTAGCCCATTGGCGCCGACCTCTAGGAGACTGAGGGAAACAGCGCACAAGGGGACAAAAGACTCATTATTAGCAACATGCACTGTTCAGCTGTAGCGTAAGCCTGGAACAAAACTGCAGAGTGAGCCTACAAGTTACAACAGTGCAACATCAGCGTTCTTCAGTACATGTCCATGCTCTTGTTCCAGCTAAAGCCTGTGTGTGTGTAGACATCATATGCTGTCTAGAGAAGTGAAATGGATAGTGACGATAATACAAAAACCTCTTACCTGGAGTCTTCTGTTACTTCCTCAATGAAACCCGAGTCACATCTCGGACAGATGTACTCCTAGAAATAGATTGAGCCATGTAAGAGTCAAATAGAAGAGGAAAAATTCATTTTTTAAATTGTTTTTATTTATTTATTTTTATTTCCTAGACCCTACTATTCAAACTATTCATACTACATAAACTATCCAGTAATTTAAATATTCTATTCTCAATTATATCAATGCTCACAGAAAAAAAAATAAAATCAGGAATCAATAAATACCTGGAATTTTTTTACATTAAAATTCAATTACACTATCAACTGAAAGTATTTGTTTGTATTGGTTAACTATACACCACTTTGCATGTGTGAAAATGAGATGTGACAAAAGGTAATATTCTATCACTGTCAAATCAGCATCCATTCCACAAAATAATTACAGCACGTGAAGACATTTTGCGGCCTAATATGGCACACAAAGAAGTACAGCCAGATAATATCAGTAAGAAGTGTGACGGCCTGTATTTTGTGAATGCAACCAAGTAGGTAGAGCTGGTCTGCCAACCACACCTAAAGAGAGGCGTTATAGAAAACCCGTGTAACAGAATGAGGAAAACACTGCTACCAGTTTATTTGTGCAGCTGGTGCAGTTGTACACTAAAAGCACAGACTTATAAACCATGAAAACAGGATAGAAGCGGGGTCATTTAATATACAGATAGGGTTATGAGAGATTAAAGCGATACCCTTGTTGAACAGCATATGTGTATTAAAAGTAGGTCACAAAAATACCAGCCTTTTGTATTATGCTTATACCATGCTTAAGTTCACATGACAATTTTAAAACTCATATTCGCACAGCATAGAGAAATTTGGGGATCTAAAATGAATTTTGTGGTTAAAACGTGTTAAGAAACTTTGCCGTAAGCAAAACAGTTTGTATCAGTTGAGTGTCAAATTGGACAACCTCACAGATTATACAGTTTGTTGTATAAAACGGACAGATGACTGAGGACCGGTGCCTGGGCTGTACTGTAGTAGCACAGGTCGACAATCTTAGGTGTTGGAGTCACTTAGCTCAGTGAAGACATGCCATAGGACTGACTGTGCCTGGGACACTTTAGAGTCAGTGACAAGGAGGACTGGAATTACCCTCAGCTGGATCATAAAAATAAAAGATTAATGTG
>NW_005187446.1:2945392-2967775 GCF_000239375.1 Pundamilia nyererei | reverse complement strand
CCACTGAGAACTGTGAGAAAGCTACAGCTGACCATAACCTTGTATTGGAGTAGGTTAATTTTAGGTTGTTGTATTTAATATACTTGTAACACACTGAATACAAACACACGCCATACTATTTAAGACGTGGATGACATGTTTCAAACACGTTAAAGTTGCTAAGTATGTCACGGTTTAGGTCAGCATTGAGTCCAGAGTTTAGCTTCTACTTTTAACTTCAAAACTGAAACTGAATACGACATGTCTAACTATGTTTCCAAAAATCCCCCAACTCGTCCTGTCAACACTGCGTTTTTATCGGAAATTAAAAACTAACCAGCTGTCAGGCAACTAAAGTTAAGTGTGAAGCACTAAACAAAGGCAGCAGTAACGCAAATGTTTTCGACAAGTCCTTGTTGTTTTGAGGAAAAACACAACATCCCCCGAACTGTCACAGCAGAGCTTCGAGTACACTGCTTTGACAGAAACGTCTAGGAAAGTCTAACAAAACCTGTCGATATTTGCTTTTAATGTCAGTTTTTTCCCCCCACCCCTTTCCTTTGACGGAGCTCGTAGCTGGAGTTTATTTTAGTGAGTTAACAACAGCAGACGTCGCTAACTGCTAACAGGCTAGCTGGTGTTTAGCTGTAGCGAGAAAGCAAGCGGAACAAATGGCCGTTAGCGGTGAGGCAGAGCTGTCAGCCGGACGTATTCTAAAAGAGTCTGACAGATAAACAAGAAAAGCCTCCTGCTTACCGGGAGTTTGGGGTTTACTTCACCTTTACAACAGTGACAGAAAAACCGATGCGGGGGAACAGCCGCAGCCTCCGCCATCTTCCCCAGAGCAGCACAAACACTGACGTCGGTCCTCCACAAACCGAAGGCAGCCGTCCACCTCCAGCCCAGCATGCACCGCGGCGCCGCTGGCTGGAGTCCCAGCTCACCGAGGAGCGGAAGGAAAAGTGTTCGTGTGTTGACGTCAAGAAGCCGCACGTGAAGTGTTCGATGCGAGTGACGGAGAATAAAAGCAGCATATGTTCAGAAACTTCTCAGCTTAAAAGGTTTGTTTAAAGTGTTAACGAACGGCTGAAATGGTCAGCTGTAAATGTTAGCTTTTCAGTTAGCTTAGCATGCACTGCTCACAGGGTTAACTTGGGGTTAGACAAAACTATTTTCTGTACTCGACAAAGATGCTTCTGCACAATGTGTCATTTACACATGTACTTAGAAATTTATCAACAGTGGTTTAAATATAACTGAGGTCTGCAGTCGCTTAAATCTAAGTGGAAACTTGTTGTTTCTGTTCAGTAATGTGCAGTACAACTTTTAGCCTAGATAAGACCAGTTCTGTTGTCAGATTGTAACTACCAAAAATAATGTGGTTGCTATCGAAATATATCGACATAATCTGAAAAATAAAACAGTAATTGTTTTGCGTTCATTTTGTGTCACATTTTCTTTTTGTGACAAATCAGTTACACTTGGAAACACGAGTGTAGGGAGGTGTGGAGCGACAGTCGGTAATAATAACAGTAATACGTGATATTAGGCGCCTTTCAAAACAACCAAGGTTACTTTACGCTGAAGAATTGAAAAACAATATAAAAATAAGAAAAGATCGATCAAGTCAATAAAACAATATATAAAATCAGTAAGAGCAGAGGTTTAATATGATAGGTGGAAGACAGTCAGAGTGCATATGCCAGTTTTGAGACGAGATTTAAAAATGAAGAGAGTCAGTGTTGTGGATTTCTGGTCGGATGCAAGTCCAGAGGCGAGGAACAGAGCAAATGAAGCCTCTAGACCTCATGGTAGTCAAACAGGAAAAGGGCGATGAGATCGAGAGAAGAAGAAAATCTGGGATTGTGGATGAGTGTGTTGATGTGCAGAATTTCAGAGGGATGTTGCAGAGTGATGTTCTGTAATCAATAGGATATTTAACTGTGAGCCAGTGAAACTCCTGAAGTACAGGCATGTTGTAAGAAAGTGAATTTCTGGATGGACTTGAGAAGGGAGTTAAAGATGTCGATGGATGACGTAACCAGGATGGTGGTACTATTGAGTGTGAGAGATATACAGAGGTAACTAATGTTATAAAGACTGAGTGAGATTACTGCTGTGAGTTTGGAAAGAAAGTATTGCATGTCAAGCAAGATATGTGGACTTCAGCCAGAGGGGAGGGAGAAACTGTGGAGTTGTCATTGTTAATTTAGCTACAACTGTACAAAAAGTCAAGCATGTTATTATCACTATTACATGCCAATGCTGTAAGTATTGTTTGGTCTGTTCATGCTGTTGGCAAACTAATTTAGGTAATATATTTTAAATCAGTTTTACAATGTGAACAAAATTTTTGGACTGTGAGATAGAGCAGGGCGATATGGCCAAAAATATTTATCACGATATATATTTGAAAATTTGCGATAACGATATAACCGACAATATAATTGATGCGAGACAAAATACAACTCCACAACATTACTAGCGCATAAAGACAACCTTCCATTTATTTTCACTTAAACAAGAAGCTGGTTTTTATGTACATTAAAAGCTTTATAAAAATGTAACAGTGCAAATGCAAATTCCTTGCTGAAAGTTTAACCAAAAGGCATTTCCAGTAGAAATGGGCTGACATATCCCGAGCATAACCATGTATAATATCCACTAAAAAGAGGTGCTTTGCAACATTAAACTGCAGTGTGCAGTATGTATTTTTCGGACCATAAGGTGCACGGGATTATAAGGCACATTAAGCGAAACAAAGCAGTCAGATAAATCAAACTTTATTAAACTCATTCTTCTTGCTTCCTCCACTTCTGTACCATTGATTTATTAATGAATGAATTCTGCTCTATTCCCATGTTGCTGCAGTATATTAATGACTAACCTTGTATTGTGGATGGATTATCTCAGTTGTTCTCCTGACTGAAGTTTGGTCCGTTTACAGCATCCTGCCATGCGATTGCATTTGTCTCTAACTATCAGGAACTTTAACGTTAACTTTTATAAGTGGAAAAGTGTTAGTGTTCGTCCTCCAGCTTCACTGTTTATGTTATGCTAACATAGCTGTGTCGCTAGCGATCACGTAGCACATCATTATATACCAGCTAGCCCAACTTCAGTAACCCTACAAACGTCACTGCTGTTTAGTTTCCTGTCTTCATTTATGTTGGACTTGATAGCAGAGCTGTACGTTTGAATTTTTCCAGAAATCTCTGTCAGAACATGCTATATCATGCTTAGGTAACTAGCGAGCTAACTTCCGCTGGCTTCCTGCTAACTTCTAACTCCGTTAAATGTAATAAATTTTGTTTTCATGGATGCCTGGAAGTTAAACTTCATCGTTTCACAATGCTGATCATTTTATTAAAGATGAAAGAATTGAGACCGTTTTTAACTCTCAGTGATGCTGCAGTGTTCGTTTGACCTGAAGAATACAGAGTTTAGGACCCAGATTACTCCCAGATTTAAGAGCATCTTAGTCCGACAAATACGACAATAACGACGGCCGCTTGCATGTTCTGCAAAAAAATGTGCTTTATCGTGTATCTGACGGACAAACACCAAACCAGTTCCACATCACTGAAGTTGCACCATTTTTACAAACCAATTCTGGTTCATCTGTTTCACTCAACAATCGGCCATGTGCGTATGAAAACAAAGGCACTGCGCATGCGCGTTTTACTCATTCTATCGCGATATTTCATTTTCCTATCATTGCCTAACATTATACCGGTATTACCGTGAACGGTATAATATGGCCCAGCGAGAGCAAGCTGGAGTACCCAGAGCGAACCCACAGTGTTTCAAGTCCCCAGCTGTTTCAAATCCCAAGCTGGCCAGTAGATTCAATCCCAGGACCTGCTTGATGTGAGGTGAGGGTGCTAACATTGGCCTAAAATGATTTATTATTAACTATAAATCAGATGTTGTAGTTTTTATGCTGTACTTGCTGCCCATGTTGGTCTTAATGCTGCTGATGAATTTCATACAATTACCAGGAAATGGACCAATTTGTTGATAGGGCTTCAGGCCTTATCATGAGTATTTTAGGTCATACGGTTCCCATTATTAATAACATTATCATTATTAATGAGTAAGATGTTATTGTTTGTTTGAAGTTAGCTGCTTCAGGATTTTGCCTACTGATCTGTACTAGGGATGAGTATGATAAGATTTTGCTGATGGCAGTGACACAGATTTTGCTTATAGATCCAAGTCTTTGTTGATTCCTAATCATTTTTTGTTGTTGTTTGTTGTTTTTGTTGTTAAAAAAGGGTTTTCAGTTTCTGTTGTGCTTCAGAGTCTCTGAGTCTGAAGTTAGTATAGAACAAGTTAAAAAAAAAAAGTGATGCATGTGATTCAAGCGTGTGAGAAGTCCACTGTTAGAGACACATCCTGCATTGCTTATTTTAGCATTCCTTTTTTAATTCTCCCTTTTTGAATTATATTTCTTTGTGTGCTTGTAGATAGAAACCATATATTGTTTGCACCTTCTAGTAAGGGGACACAAATTATTATGGGGTTTTATGTACATCTTCATATATGAACACATAGCAACCAGTGATTTGCACATAGCAACAGCAGTCCACCTCCGTCATAATAAAAATATATTTCACACACTCCATAAAAAGCATTTACTTCTCTGTAGAAATGTGTTAGTCTTTACAGAGATAAGAGTTTGGTTTTTGCAGGGGGCGACTTATTTAACCTTAAATTACAGATCTCTTGTATCCTGATATGATTCTAATTTCAGGTTTATTACATCCAGGTGTTAAGAAAAATGACACTATATTAAAGGAATATAGAGGAATACTGGAATGCTGTTTTTGTACTGATATAAGTAGTTACTTACAGCTATACCAGATTTTAGACCTTTCATCACCTGTGTGTTCCTGTTCTTTTGTTTGTGCAGATGACAGCCCAAGAAGTGCGCCTGTGTGGTCTTTTGCTGCGGGAGCACTTTGGAGAGGTGGTTGAGAAAGTGGGAACACACCTGCTCAAATGTGGAGCACAAAATTTAAGAACCATCATTCATGAAACTGGCCTCTCAGTGGACTTGGTAAGGAGTACTACACCAACTCTGCCTCGGCTTGTTAAGCTTGCTGAGTTTATATTTATTGTATTTATTTATATAACACTGTGTTCCAACAGCTATGGCTTTATGGCCATTTATCTGAAAATTCTGTCGTCTTACATTTTTATTTGTTAGAATTATTATTTTATAAAAAGCTAATTAGATATGATAGATGGCTCCATAGTGTAGGGGTTACACAGTTGTCTAACAAGTGTAGAACAGTACAAAGTAGCATTTAAGGGCATATGGTAATTAAGTTGAATGGAGCTTTGCATAACGAACAGAAGCAAAGATGTAGTTTTCTGAGCATAATACACTGGAAAATAGGCAAAAAAGTGCACATAATTTGGAGTTACCTCATTAAATCCTACTTTTACCTTATTAATTAGAATAGATTTTTTAAAAATGGTTAAGCTGCAGTTCTTCTGCAGAGACCTTCATGCTTTGTGGTGCATACTCTAACTCACTGGATGTGGATTATAGGTATTAGCCTGCCATTGGTCACATATTTTACACTCTTATTAATCTCCAGTCAAGTTTTGTCAATTTTACCTTTCTCAAAAGAAATGTGGATCTAGAAACAACAACATCTAAGCTAGGAAACCAGACAATGAAAATAAGGAAAATGTCTTTTTTTGTTGTTGTTCTCTGCATTAGTGAAACTTGAATCGCATTGAATTCTGTCTTTACCTGACCGTTGTCAGTTATATTAAATATCAGAGGAAGCGATAAACTTTTTCCCTTCTTTCATTTGTTTATTTCCAAATCCAGGTGAAGAAGTCTCTGTGTGTCCTCGTGCAACACGGTGCCTCTACGTTCAGTTCAGGCCGCAAAGGACCCGGGAGCCCCACAGAGTATCACGCCAGCTGTGACCGAATCCTTAGGATTCTTCGCTACCCACGATACATCTACACTGCAAAAACCCTGTATGGTGACACAGGAGAGCTGATCATAGAGGAGTTACTACAGAGAGGCCACACGACGATGAGCAGCACCGTTAAGACGGTGGCAGACCGCCTCACGCAGAACATGGCAGGTCAGTGTTGGCATCAAGCAAAGAACACATACTTCTATCAGTGGATGTTTTGACAGCTGGATTTTGGTCTAGTAGATGGACATGCCATTTGCTACAGCCAGTGTTTAAATATTTATGTGGAAAAAAATGTCAGGATTAGCAATTAAGGTTTCAAATGAATATCTCCCAAAAAACTTGGAGACCTGTGAGGAAACCAGAAGTCCTAATATCTCTTTTGACTTTATTAATGTTGGACTTTTGTTAGAGACTCTAGTACTTGCACTGTCTTTGTAATTTAGCTGTGTGAAAAGGGAATTAAATATGACTTGGTAACACCACTTTTTCTCTGTTGTTGCTGCAGAGGGCCTCACCATGGATTACAGTGAAGTGTCCTCGACTTTTTCCAAACTGGTGGAGACCCATTTTCTTCAGCGCTGCCCTCCATTGCCAAGAGTGGGAAATAAAGACAGTTCTGCTCCAAGTGAGACTCCTGCCACTCCTGGTACTCCGGCTGCTCCCGTTAACACTGCCCCACCCACACCAGAAAGCTTCCCAGAATGCTATAAGGTACCTAGTGTGACACTCATAGGGCGGGGCAAACGCCAGCTCGCCAGTGAAGATGGAGAGGAGCAAAGAAGCGCAAAAAGAGCCAAAATGGATCCACAGGTTAGTTTTTTTAACCTTTTTGGTTACTTTAACAAATTTGCAATGTCCTCCGTCCATTATATCTACCTTCCCACTTATCGTTCATGTGACCTTTTATTTCTCTGTTTGCCTCTCATATGCTCTGCTTCATTCGGCTCAGACACATGGTGACGAGGGGATTTACTGGCAGGTGAATTTTGAACGGTTCCATCTCCACTTTAGAGATCAGACCATCATCAGTGCTGTCGCCAACAAGCTGGACCAGGTGATGGGAAAAAGTATTATCATTTTTAATTTAAGGACACTCATTTACTTTCTTGCGTTATGAAGATTATTTTGTTGATTATTATTGTTCATTTATGTACACAACACCTTTTAAAAATGTGGTTTACAAAGGAAAAATAAAATATGCTACAACATTAGAAATATAACAAATGTCCACAAAAAACACAGTAGAGAGAAATAGTTTATTAATAAAAGGTACATTTTGATCATACATTTAAAGCTGCTGCTGGTTATGCAGGCATTAGTAGTTCAGGCAGGGAGCTCCAGACCTGAGAGTCCTTAGTGTGAAGCTTAGTCATTCATAAGAAAATATGGATGCCACTGTTATGTCATTAATTCAATTAATGAAGAAGTCATTATGAGTAGCGATGATATGAGCCTGCTCTTATTGTGAAAGAGAATCAGAATCAGAAACTTTATTGTCATTGTCACGAGAACAACGAAATGAAGAATGGTCCCCGATCATTGCATCATCCTTAGCAATATCAAAATATAAATAAAACAATAAAATTCAATAAATAAAATAGATAGAATACTTAAAATACTAATAAGATGTAACAGTAAAACATTCACATACATTCCCACACACATGCTTCAGACCGTGCATAGATTAACACAAGAGTGGCGTGATGGACATTTTTTTTGTAGTATTCAGATGTGTTATTGCAGTTGGATAACAGCTGTGTTTGAGTCTATTAGTCCTTGCTCTGATTGCCCTGTACCGTCTGCCTGAGGGCAACAGTTCGAACAGGGAGTGGCCAGGATGTGAGGTGTCTTTTATGATGTTTTGGGCCTTTTTAAAACAGTGGGCATTGTGTAGAACTTCCAGTGTGGGGAGAGGGCAGCCAGTGATCTTTTGGGCGGTGTTAATGATCCCTTGGAGTGCTTTCCTCTGAGCCCCTGTGCAGCTAGTGTACCAAATACATATGCAGTAAGTTAGAACACTCTCAATGGTGGCTCTGTAGAAGGACACCAGCAGTCTCTGTGTGATGTTATTCCTCCTGAGAATTCTCAGGAAGTACAGTCTCTGTTGGGCCTTTTTCAGCAGCTTGGAGGTGTTCACACTCCAGGAAAGGTTCTCCTCTATATTGACTCCCAGGAAGCGGAAGCTTGCCACCCTTTCTACACAGTCCCCATTTATGAATAGTAGTTGGATCTCTGCCTTTTTCCTTCTGAAGTCTATTATGAGTTCTTTGGTTTTTGAAGTGTTGAGGAGGAGGTTATTGGCCTTACACCATGACGTCAGCTGGTCCACCTCGTCTCTGTACGTAGACTCGTCTGTGGTGTCATCTGCAAATTTCACAAAGATGTTGCTGTGGTGGCGAGGAGTGCAGTCGTGTGTGTAGAGAGAGTAGAGCAGTGGACTGAGCACACAGCCCTGGGGTGAGCCAGTGCTGAGACTCAGGGCTGAGGATGTGTGATGGCCAACTCTGACTCTCTGTCTACGGCCCGAGAGGAAGCTATTGATCCACATGCAGGTGCTGTATGGAAGCCCCAGGTCTTGTAGCTTGGCCACCAGTTTGTGTGGAAGGATGGTGTTAAAAGCTGAGCAGTAATCCACGAAGAGCATCCGCACATAGCTACCATGCTCTTCCAAAGAGCATGTTATAGTCACTATAAATGCATATATAGTATAGTATATGTGCGTATACTAGAATGATTTATTATTGTGATTGATTAAGAATTTAATGACTAATTATCTTCTTAATCCTCAATATGCAGACTAGCAGTGAAATAGTGAGGACCATGCTGAGGATGAGTGAGGTTACAACCTCGCCCATGGCCACCTGCACAAAGCCCCTCTCAGCCAATGAGATCTTCAGGTCCCTCCCACCCAGCTACAACATCCTCAGACCCATCTTAGACCAGTACCTCACTCTGCTGGTGGATGACCCGGTATGATCTGCAAACACCATATTATGTTTTCTTTTTTGTTTGTTTGTTTTTTAAATAAACAAAAAACATAATGTCTATATCTTCTTTTCCTCCTCTTTTTTAAGATGGAGTTTGTGGGGAAGGCTGGTGAAAGTGGAGGAGGGATGTTTGTTGTCAGTATCCTTTTTCAGATTTAAAAGGTCCTGAGCATTTTCCTATGAAGCAGCACACTGGTTGATATGATTTAATTCAGGAATCACTGTTGCTTTTCTAAGCTCCTCTCTCAGATCTGCACAGAGCACTGGCCAATCTGGCACGGGCCACACTCGAGTCTGTAGTACAGGAGAGGTAAGCCAGTGTGTATGTTAAATAATATATAGCTGTGAGTGTCCTATTATCACCAGCTTCGTGTTACTGAAGTCACTCTTAATCTGACATCAGGTTTGGCTCCCGGTCGGCTCGCATCTTTCGTCTGTTGCTAAGAAAACGTCACCTGGAGCAGAAGCAGGTGGAGGACTTTGCTATGATTCCAGCCAAAGAGGCTAAAGACATGCTGTACACACTGCTGTCACAGAACCTGGTCCAGCTACAGGTATGCGGATGATGGACTGTTAGTTGTTTCGGTGTACTCAGAGAGAACCCACACATGCAAACTCCACATAACTGGTTGTGCCACTGTTGGCAGCAAGAACTGCAATCAGCCATTTGCAATAATTGCCAATGAGTCTTTCAACATTGGGCCTCCTCACTGTGGAGGCCCAATGTTCTTTACATAAATATTTTAATTCATTCAAATTTGAGGTTTTTCCAGTACGAACAGCCAGTTTAAGGTCATGAAAAAGCATCTCAGTTGGATTTAAGTCTGGACTTTGACTAAACCTTTGCACAAGCTACTGCATAAACTGAGTGAGTCTTGGATAATCAAGATGTTTTCTTGGCAAATGTTAGTCAAGGTTTGTGCTCTTTTTGGTCAGCGGGTGTTTTGTTCTTGGATCTCTCTCAATGGCGCTCACTGTGATTCGCTGGAGTCCCAAAGCCTTAGAAGTGTCTTGTAACCTTTTCCATGATTGAAGTCAATGACTTTGTTTCTCAGCTGTTTCTTTAGATCGTGATGCTTTGCTGTTTGACAACTTTCAGCCTATTTCACTTTGTGAGACAGCTTCTGTTCAAGTGATATGTAATATATAGGTGCTTCTTTAGAACTGCATTTTGTATTTACTCAGTTTATCTCTGTCTAATATTAAAATCTATTTGATGATCTGAAACATGTAAGTGTGACAGGCATGCAATCCCCCCCTTGTTTTTCAGGAAATCCCAAAGACTCCTGACTACGCTCCCTCTCGCACCTTCTATCTTTACACTGTTAATCAACTCCCGACTGCAAGAATGCTGCTCCAGAGCTGCTACAAGGTAAAACAGTAAACTCATTACATGTAGCCTTTAGAGTTCTGAACAGAAGAAGACAGCTAATTGTCTTTCATTCTGGTATTTGCCTCCGGTAACATTATCTCTAAATATTTTCCTTCTGCAGACCGTAGCCAACCTCGTAGAGCGACGCCTCTTTGAGACCAAAGAGAGCAAGTGAGTCTTTTCATTAGTGATATATTTTGATGCATCTCACTGCAAGGCAGATAAAATCTTTTGTCTGGCACGCACGTTGCCACAAAGAAATGGGTTGACGGTTTTTGGTTTACAGGCGCTTGCTGGAGAAATCTCAGCGAATCGAAGCCATCTTGGCATCTCTGCAGGTCAGCGGGGCCGAGCCCGAGCAGCTAACTGAAGTCGAGGAGATGATCACTGCTCCTGAAAAGCAACAGCTGGATACCTTAAGGCTTCACATCAATAAGTAGGAAGACAAAACAGAAATTCTCTTTTCTAAAGGCGACAAGGCTCTTCGGTGGTTTAATCAAGTCCTTTTTTCACTGTCTTTTTCTCCTTTAGGTTAGATTCTGCAGAAAACCAAGTAGATGAAACCATCTTTCTTCTAGAGTCCTACATCAACTCAACCAATGCATCTTCATGACTTATACTTTGGAGTTTTATATTTCATCCATGCAGTTAATTTTTGTGTATGATTTCTGCGTGCGTGTCAAGTATGACTGTTTTATAGTTTATAGCTCGGATGTTTCTGTTTGGACTGAAATAAAATCAGATTTTTTTGCTTTTCCTTTTTGTTATTACATTTACATCAGCAGTGAATAAATGAAGAACAAGAATTTGTCTTTAACTGTTTTAATTAAAGAACAAACAAAAACTGAAGAATCAAGTGACTGAAATATAAAACCATAAAAATGTCTGCAAGTTAAATAGAAGGACTGTGGTTTAATACACTTTGCATTTCTTTAAAATTAGAAAAAGATTATTTACATAAGTGCCCCTGACCCTTGAAACAGTGGGTAGCGCATTTCTGTTGAACCCCCTCCCCGATACTCTTTGGTCCTGAAGGCCCATCTCGGGACTATCTTTGTGTCTGCCAGGAGGGCTCTACTCATCTGACAGTCTTCATTGCAGATGAGTGTGTTCTTGGCAGTAGAAGTTTTGCTCAGTCCTCATGGTTTTCATCCTCTTCTCTCTGTTTGCGTGTGAAGAATCCAAGCTGGTAAAAAAACAAACAGAAAACAAGAAATTGAGACAGATTTACTACTTTCTGATATTTTCTTGAAGGAATCTGATGTGAAATTTCAGCTCCAAATACCTTCCACAGTATGAAAATAATGAGGGCCAGCAGCAGCAAACCCCCTATGATGCTACCAATCAGAATCCAGAGCGAGATGGGAATAGCTCGGCCTTTCAGCACTTCCAGCACAGTCTAAGGAAAAGAGATGAAGGGAGAGATTAGAGGAAATAAATTTTATGCATATTGTGCTGCTCAGGATTCTCTTGGGTCTTACCTCCCTCCAGACTGTTCCTGCGCTCAAAGTAATGAGGTTAGTCTCCTGAGCTGTGAGTCGATATACGCCTATTATCTTCACTGACTTATATTTGGCCTAGAGGAAGAGGCACACAGATTATGACCAATGTTTGTGCCACAGGAGCACAATTTAAAAATCTGCGTATGTTTTGTTACTCACATTTCTGAAAAAATCATCATGAACTCTGCGGCTGACCCGAATGATGGCATCCTTTCCTCTCGGAAGCTGCTTGACTTGGCACACGACCTCTGTGCACCATGACCTGCTGCAGTTCTACACACGAAAACATGTAAACATGAGCCATATTAACATCTTTGCTTTTGCAGTGTTCACCAGCAGCTCTGTGGCAATTTAGGCCCTTACCAACATGTCATCCTGCATCATGTCTTCAGGATGAAGGGGGCGCACATCTCCCTGTCTGGCCTTCAGCTGTGCTGCATCACTGAGCACGCTGCAGTTCACTGTGACCTACGGGGTAATTTACATATGTCAGGTACGATTTTAAAGCATGATAAGAATACACAGAAGCAGTACTCACGTTTATTGAGAAGACATCGGTGACAGTCATGAAGACTCTGTCACCTGCAGCCACAGAGGGCAGATGCAGACGCAGCTCCAGATTACTCACAGAGTAACAGCCGAGATTCTGCAGCTATAAACACAAACAAAGCTAAAAAGTTTGCCTTGTCTTATTTTTCTTACTGTGATTATAATTATATGTTTTTATTGGGACCTATATAGAGGATATACATTTACCCTGAGATGTGTGTAGAATTCTGGTCCAATTGCTTCCGACATTGTCCGAGTAGGATGGACCTCATAGCGGTTCAAATTAGATTCACTGCAAAAACAGGGAAAAGATCAGCACATAAATGCAGAGATAAACCAGTTCATGAGTTGAGCTTAACTAGATCGATGCTGTACAAACACACCTGCTAACAAAAAGGTCTGGTTCATACTGAACAAAAGTCTGGAGCTGAACACTGTTGTCCCCCAAAGTGTCTTGTCTCTCCACACTGTCACTGTAAGACAAGAGAAGGGTTACGAAAGCGTCTCATTGTCTCCTAAATACTCCAGCATCTCAAAACGTGGATGCAAACAGATGAAGACAGAATTATTAGCCCCCCTATTAAATTTTCTTTTTTTAAGTGTTTCCCAAGTGCTGTTAAACAGAGTAAGGATTTTCTTTTTACACGGTTTTTACAAACATCTTACTTTTATTTTGAATGCTTACAATATTTTACTTTGCACACATAGATAAAATTATTTCACAAAAACCCAAAAATACCAGTTTTTTGCTGTAAAACAAGCTGGAGTCAGTCTCGCATGCATCTCCTGAACAATCCCAGCACATTCTTCTTTGCCCAATCTCTCAACATTTGATGTCCTCTGGCATGGACCTTGGTCTTTAGTTCACCCCACAGATTTACAGTGGGATCCAAGCAATAGCTTTGAGCAGCCCAGTCAGTAAAGTTCACGTTGGTCTTCTGGAGCCAGTGATTCACCAGCAGCGTATGTTTTGGGTCGCTGTAGTGTTGGAAGACCAAGTGACGGCCCAAACCCAGTTTAGCTGCTGACTGCGTGAAGCTTGTTTAAAAACTTCACATATCCTTCTTTCTTCATAATGCTTTCCACTTTGATGAGGTTCTCAGTTTCAGGCACACTGAAGCATCCCAACAGCATAATACACCCACCACCTGTTTCACTGTGGGGACGATGTTTGTTGGGTTGTACGCTTCGTCCTTCTTTCTCCAAACACAAGCAGCATCTCTGTGGCCAAATAACTCTAGTTTTCATCTTAACTGACCACAGGACGTACTTCCAGTACACATAAAATTCCAGCTTATTCCAGTTTATTCTATATTACTCCAGTTTATCCCAGTATGAAATATTTCTGCAGGTTGTTCTTAGCATACTTTAGTCTGGCTTGAAGATGTCTCTTATGTAGAAGTGGCGTTTTTTGTGCTTTCTTGCAGTCCATTCCTGCCCAGGGTGGCGTTGACTGTCTTCTTTGAGATTACATATCTTGACTTGGCTAAGTCATTCAATAGTCTCTTGGCAGTTGTTCTGGTTTTTTTTTTTTTACACATCTCTCACTAGTTTTCTTTCCAGAGTATTTGAAATCTTTCACTTCCTACCTCTGCCAGTCTTTTCTGTTCTGTACTGTTTGGCTCTATTTGAATTTTGTGATGATACTTCTCACTTGTGAGCAGCAATAATTCTTTTTCTCAAGTCTAAACTGAGGTATTTTGTTTGTTGCATGCTGTTTTCTCAAGTGACAGCTCAAACCTTTGCTGTAGGTTTTATATTGTGTGCAAATTGAAAGATAACCTTTAATTTTACAAGTTTTGACCATTACAAAGTTAAAGCACATCACTGAACAGCACTGATTGGTGCTATGGCTCAATTAAAAAAAAAAAAACAGTCAGTTTTTCTAATATTTTTTTCAAATATTGTCCTCATCTGTAAATACTCCAGCATCTCAACACGTGTGCATGCATGCTACTTTGCAGACAGCTACCTGGATGCATGGAGCTTCATTTTCACTTGATTGTGCAAAGATGTACAGCTGAATTCAAACTCCAACAGGAAGTTAACCTGCAAACAAAAAAGAGAGCAGCAACTTGCTGAAGTGCCACATCTAACCTGGAGGAAGAGAAATATGTGTGGGCTGAGTTGAGTGATTGATGGAGCTATTTCCTCAGCACGAACGTACCTTTGACTGGGAGCGAAATACTGGATAACTGACATTGCATGAGTGGCTGTTGGCGCTAAGAGCTGTGCACTCGATCTTGAAGTGGGCAACCTCCTACGATGAAAGAAAAGACACGAAGAAAGAGAGGATCTGTGCATGTAGATAGATGTTTATGGTTACATGGTCCCTCATGTAATAGCAGTACATGTGCTGTATTTACCCTGATGCTAAGGCTGGAGAAGTGGAGGTTGCGTGAGTAGTGCAGCGTCAGGCTGGTGTTGTAGGCGTTTTCCAGTCTGTTCTGAAGCTGCACCTCCACTGCCAGACGCCTACGAGGGCTGCGAATCACATAAGGCTTTTGTCTGTGGAGGAAACACAATGAAAACTCACTGAGACCAAAAAAAGGGAAGAGAGGGAATACCAGAATATCTCAGTTCTGTACCTTGTCCCAGAGATGTCCATGTGTGCCTGTAGCACCAGGTCAGTTGTACACACATCATCCTCACCACAGTCCTTAAAAAATGGGATCTGGACAGGTATGGGAGGCAGGAGCAGCATGTTGAACGAATGTGGACAACAACAAGGATATATAGCGCTAATTTTTGTGCCACTCACAGATTTGTTGATAGTAGTCGGCCACCCTTCATCCAGCACGGGACCACTTTCTGTGTTGTTGATCTTAAACCACAGTGAGAAGCTGATAGGACGAATGTAATCTGCTGTGTCCTACATTGAAGACAGAAAAAATGTAAAAAAAACAAAGAAATGTGACTTTCCCATCCTGCTGTGTATGAATGAAAGATGGAAGGTGTGTACCGACACTCACATAGACATGGAAGGGAAGTCTGTAGCATAGAGTTTTCCCTGTCTGGGCTCGTACAGCCAGCTGGGTCTGTCGGTGGGAGCTGTCATCAAACAGCGCCCGTGCTGATAACTTCCTGTCATCTAACATGGCCCGCACCCACAGATCTGAAGAGAAATCATGCAACTGAGGCAAAAACTCCATCGATAGGCTACTTAATGTAGGGTTTATAAAATATATACATATATGTATAAAATATATATAAATATATAAATGTGTCAACCAAAACTGTTGCTGCGTGGTCTTGGGGAGCGGGACACGGCTGTAAAGCAGGCGGTGGCATTGAGACAGGCGGATTCTCTGCCTCCTCTCTGGCAGGTCTTCTGAATGACATTAATGGAGTGCGGCTGGAAGGACAGACTCACATTGATCTGGACGATGCTGCGAGAGCTAGAGACAGAAGGGACGGTCTCAAAAAGCAGTATTTATCCATTTATGTGCACAGTTATAATAGCCAGTAGAAATTTTTGTTATGATTCTAAATGTGGGAACTTGTTGTTTATAGATGATACACAAGTTATGTTTTATATGGCTCCATTATCTAACACTGCTTGCACTGCTTTCTGCCTGTTACACTTTCCATCCTACCCACCTGAGCAGTACAGCACTTCCCTGGGCTCCCACTGCCAAGTCTATTAGGTCATCTCCATCCAAATCCAATTGAGCATTCAAACTTCGGCCAAAATACTGCAGGGAGGGGGAAACTGATGATGCAGCTATCCGCTGTGATAAGGAGAGAGACAGGAATTAGTCTAAGTTCTGAGATGCACCAGTAAAACTTGCAGTTGTAAAAAGGGGGATACCTGTTTATAGTTGTGGATGACATAAATACCGTCTCCGTGATAAACATAGATGGCCCCCCGGTGTTCATCCTCCAGTGGGGCCCCCACCAGCAGATCCGTGAAGCCATCATGGTTCAGATCTGGAGTGGGTGCCAGTGCATAACCAAACCTGGCATCCTGGGACTTATTGTTTGACTTCAGCGTTCCATTGGATACAAAAATGTCCTCCTGTGAGACACGAAGAGGAGGAAACAAAGAAAGATGAGTGGATGGTAACAGGAGACCCTGTAGGAGTAAAACAGGGATATCATTCATTGTTGTATATGACAGGAATGTTTTCATAATAACTGATATGAAGGTGATCGATCCATGCTGCTGCTGTCTTACTCCATTGAGAGTGTAGATGTAGACTCGTCCAGCCTCCTTGTTTCCTGACCCAAGGTACATTGGAGCAGCAACCAGAAGGACATCAGTGATGCCATCCTGGTCGATGTCTAGCCCACACACTTCACTGCCGAAATACGAGCCAATCTAAACACAGATACATGTTATTTCATCTTACCGCCAGCAGGGGGAGCGCTTGCTTTAACCCAGAGAAATCAGACTCCTACTGTTTGCTGCTGAAATATTAAAAGCAAAAACAAACTGAAGGGAGACTCAAACAAGGGCTTTACCTGCTCTCCATTAAGCGCCTGCACAATGTTGACATCGCCTTCATCGCTGAGTTCAAACAGAATGACTTTGCCTTTGTGTTTGAATCGAGGAGCTCCAGCTACATACACCCTCTTCCAGTCACCAATTATCACAGAGGTCACCGTGTAACCTGGAAACGCGTATGAACACACCTCATTCAGCACTGAAAACCTAATCTAAGGCTCTTTAAGAGTTACATTAATGCTGTATCTTATATTAAACGGAAAGACCAGGAATGTTTACTTTGTTTGAAAAAAGTTGTTATTTGATATTTTATAAACCAATATTTGCCATTCTTTTTAGGAGAGTGGGGACGACTCACACTCTCCAGTATGGTTTAATATGGTCATCTGCGTTTTTATTTTTTCTATTTTTTATTCAATACCACACACAGTAAGTGCAAAAAACAAAGCATTCAGTGTCATGTTTGGTGGTATGATGTGTGGTTACCTAAATAAGCAGCATGATTTTTGAGCTCCAGAGGAAACTCGCTTTCAAAGGCCTCTCTGGATGGCACGATTCGCCCATTGGTCCCTTCTTTCAACACACCCCCATCCCAGTCATAGGCCCCCACCATGCCAAACAAAATGCCATCCTGAAGAATGGAGCAGGGAATGAATGATGTGCAGAGATAAAACTCAACTAATTGCTGGCTCACAAAGAATTAAATAAAGTTGGACTTACATCTAGAGTGTGCGTGGAGAAGCCGATCTGAGACATCTCCATGTGGAACGAGCTCTCGTTGTAACCCAGCGTACCTAAAGGAGGAAAACAAGTCATTCCGTGCTCCTTTGCCCATCTCCTCCCTTCCCTTTCCTCTCTCTTTCTGATTGTTGGCATCCTCACTCACACTGAAGACAGACACTGGAGGTGGCAGACATTTCCTTTTTTCCTGTCTCTTCCTCTCAGATTTCCCTGAACATTGAAGGGTGGCATCGCTTTTCATCGTCCTTCCTATCATCTTCCCACAAATACTATGACAGCTGAACATGCCCTTTTTCAGTTTTCACTGCTTTGTTCTCCCATGTACATCCTCCCCACACATTTCTTTCCTTATGTAATTTTCTTTGCCAATTAGACAGATAGAAAGCTATCATTTCTTTAATTTCACCACATTTATTCTTCAACACAGTCTGAACTCTCATAGGCAAGTTTTCTGTAAGCAGTCTTCGGGAATAGTTCTCCAGGCTTCTTGAAGGACATTCGGAGCTCTTCTTTGGATGTTTCTGCCTTTTGTTCTGTTCTCTGGCACATTGATCCCACAGTGCTTCACTAATGTTGGAGTTCAGGGCCTCCATTGTATTTTATAGGGGGTCATTGTCACCTGGTCTGCTTTGTACACATAGATGACAATTTGGATGAAAAACTTTCTGATTTCCGACGAGGCTTCAGTGGATCAGGTGGATCTCTCCTGTCCTGTGTCTGGACTTTCAGAAACTGTTCCCTTGCACTGCTTCTTTTGCTCTACACATGTCCAGTTTCCTAAAAACGTTTAAGAACACACTGCACATTATGCTGAGTTTTTTTCTGTATATTCAAAGAAATGGGGAAACATTTGTATGTATTTGTCTGTTGTGTGTAGACACAACACTGGTTCATCCATTCAGTCAGGTACCCTTTTTATGCTTCAGTGTTAACTGGCTTCACAAACAAAACAACTTTCCTCAGGTGCATGGGCAGAACTGAAAATTAGTAAAAAGAGCAGCCAATGTCCAAACAAAAACTTTGAGAGACCTTTGAAAACCCTGAAGAACTATTGCTCAAGACCACTTTAAAAATGTACAAGAAAATGTAAAAGAAAGTCTGAGTGGCCACTCAAGACTTTTTCACAGCACTGTGCAACCATTCAGTCTTTCTTGCTTGTGAGCAACAGCTAGCACATTTTATGCAGCACAACACAGCAGGTAAACTGCTGAAAAACCATGTGGATTGAAAGTCACCTTCCAGAGTGAAGATGCGATCTCCCAGTGCATCAACAATGTCGTTGAGCGCAGCTTCGTCCGTAACATTGAAAAAATATTTGTCATCAGGGTCGCTGGCGATGAACTTGATCTCCTTAATGAAAGTTTCAGGGTCTTGCTGTCTCCGGATGTAATGACCCAGGACCTGAAGAAAGTCAAAAAGGTAAACGACCACATGGGAAATGAATGAGCACATAACACAAGCTCAACAAAGTATTGATGAAAGACCACAGATGAAATTCTGATGTATACAAGCAGGTATCAGAGCAATTGCTCATCCATGTTTCTGCTGTGACTATCAGTAAAATCGACTGAGTTTGGAGATGTGCCAGTTTCTGTGTCATTTACCAATAATTAAGTGATACCAAAGTCAACAAATCGAGTGGAAAGCATAAGATGGAAGAAAAAGGCAGCCACCAGAGATTTGTAAATGAGGAGCACAGGCCTAGCTGCGAGGTGAAGAGATGACTGATCCAGAGAATATACTGCAGCGGCAAAGGCTTATGGCTTAACGCCTGAAGTACAAATGAGAAAATTCCATAAGAGAAACCAAACCCAAAATCTCCCCCTGTGACTTTAGCTGCCAAGCAAACTAAGGAAATCCTCTGTTTTCAAAGGGCAGGGGTGCAATGTGTAACATAAGGCGAGCCTGCGTATAAATATGTACATTATGAACTTGTAGAAGTTGAGAAATTCCACGCAGACTGCCAAATACTGCGAGCTCTCGCACGGGCATAAAAGGGCAACAGGGAAAGAAGAACTGTAAAGTAAATGTAACTCTTCTGATTGGTTTCTTTCCACTTTACAAGCTTCCAAACATACGGTGCTGCCTAAATGCTTTAGCCTCTGGGCTGCACTGATGTATAAAACACAGTTTTCAGTGACCGGGCGCTTTTTTTGCTCTTGTTTTGAGAGCTCCGACCCCCTTGGCGAGCCATTTTCACTGCGCACACACACGGGCTGCAGCACAGAGAGCAACATGAAAACATGGCTGCTGTTATAAGCAATAATTACCCCTCATCACTTTGACTTTTTTGGGCAAACATTCAAACCACCAAACCCACCCCATTCACTGTCGTTTGCTTCACCCATTTTTTTGTTTGTTTCTTTCAATATTTAAGTCTGTGCCTGTGTATAAAATGTCTGCTCTAGCAGCACCTTAAATATCTGTCACTACCTGTTTGATTCCCTCCATGAAACTGTGGTTCACAAAGTATTTTGTTTCTGCAGCATATTTTATTACTTTCTCCAGGTGATCTCTGGAGCCAAAGAGTTTCTGGTATCATAGACACAATAAAATTTCATCTGTACTTCTCAAACCTTTTGTACTTTTTTAAGAGACATTTTTCTCTATGATTCACACACTTTCCTTAAGTGTGGTAAATGGTCTATATTAAAACTGTTATCCAGAGAAACAGTGGCTGTAATAGCTGCTACTGGATTTTCAGAGTGGCGTTAGTTTGCCCACTAGTTTGGCTGATTAATTATTTTCATTCAAAACTATTGAATGAAAATAATTCATCATTTGCTTTGTGGATGATGAATCCAAACAACTTTCAAGATTCATCAGTATCACCAGAATCAGTTGTGCTTTGAATTTAGTCCTAACTGGGAACTGCTGGTGTCCTAACAGACCAAACCATGGGTTCTTATGCTGAGTAACGAATCTCCTTCATGGGCCAAAGAGCCAATGCAGGCTGAGTGTGGATAAGAGGAAAAACATGGATCAAAAAATGTTGAACAAAAAGTATTTTGTTGTAAAATAAATAAGTAAAAAATGTATTTGGTGATTCTGTACAGAGCTTTGAATCTTTGTGGAAGATCCAGCTTCTTATCATGTTAAGAAAATAATAATTATCTCAAAGTAACAGATTTCTGTGATTATAGCTCAAACTATTATAAAGAATATTTAACATTTTCCTTTAACAATCACAGAAACGCTACAGACTTATCTGCATGATCTGATACCACTAAAAGCTGCTAGAAGAACATTTCTATCTTGGCCCACCACTGCTTAATGAACAGACTGAAATTAGTTCCTTAGATGTTTTCCTGTAGCGAAACATTAAAGGAAGCAGATTCAGGGAGACATGGGAGAATATTCACTGATGATGGCTTGATTAAACTGCGGGATTTATTGTTCCAGAGGTAGGGCTTACTCGTTGTTTCAACAGAACAAGTTATTGTAACTGACTCGTACTGTAAATAAGCTTCTCCAGTCAGTGATCAGTTTATCTGATCTTCTCTAATCTACATCTGTTTCCAAAGTGGCCCTTTGCCACTCTTCCTGCATGCTTGGCTCATGTTCTCCTCTTCTGCGGTTCCAGCGGAGCCTTTAGGTTCGTTTGCTTCTCTTGTGGGTAGGGAGGGGTCTGCAACCAGTCCTGCCAACTAGAGTCTGTCTGGCTCTCAAAAACAAACCACGCCACCACTCGGTGTTTTTCTGTGTGTTGAGGGGGTCGGGTGGGGCTGGAAAGGAAGAGTTTTTGTTCCCAGTTGGCTATTTTAGTAGACCCAAGTGGGTCATTTTGTAATTTGGAGTTATTTTGGGGTGGGGTGGTGTTGATATTGTCTGGTTCATTCGGGGTGTATATATTTGCTATACCACTTTCACACAATGTGTGAGGAATGTCAGGGATGCGCTACACATCCTGCATATGGCGTCGATTAGTTGTCTTTTTATTAGTATTGTAGAAAGAATTTCTGAATCAACAATTTGAGCACCACAAAACGCACAAATTGTCAAATAAACCCCCAAAGATTATCGTTCTGCTGAGCTTGGACAACATGCACTCACAGCGATGGCGTATCGGGTGATGTTTCTTTCTTCGCACTTCTCCAGAGCACCTTCTAGTTCATCGCCATCGTGGGACTCTCCATCTGTGACTACGATCATCACCTTGGTGGCACCCTCCCTCGCTCCACGCTCAGGACTGAAAGCCTCTGTGCTACAAAGAACGAGAGAGAGACATATAAAGCTTAAAAAATATATACGTCAGTTGGTCCTACAGATCTTGTGAAACAGAATCAGATCTTAGACGTGGAGAACGAAAGAAAAACGGAGTCAAAGTGTAGCTAGGAAATGGATGAAAGGGAGGCTACCAGTGAGTATCAAGTAATTTAAATAAACATCCTCTGTAAGATAACACACGACATTAATCCTTTCTCTGAGAAAAAGAAAAAGCTAGTAAAACACTGAGTTTGAGTTGCTTTCATCGAGTGCGATATAAGTGGCCCAAGTCACAGCTGGACCTTTCCACAACTTTATTAGTCCAACTTGACACACATGCATCAGCTGCCAGTTGACTCCAACCAGTCACTGCGTGCAGTGTGGATGTGTCACTGCACACAAGAACCACATTTGTGCATTCCAGTCCAGCTGTGCTATGACACACAGACGAAAACTTGACAAACACACAAACAGACCCGAGCTGCACCCCATTTGTCTGGAGGAAACCTGTTCTCAGTGGGAGCTGATTCAAGCACTGAATAGGGTTGGTAAGCCTCAGACTAACACACACACACACACACACACACACACACACACACACACACACACACACACACACACACACACACACACACACACACACACACACACA
>NW_005187446.1:2921759-2945372 GCF_000239375.1 Pundamilia nyererei | reverse complement strand
ACACACACACACACACACACACACACACACACACACACACACACACACACACACACACACACACACACACACACACACACACACACAGAGTGAATGAGGCAGAGAAGTCACTGCTAGTGAACTCAGTCATTTTCAGGCCTAACTCCAGCCCATGACTAAATATAACGTTGTGGTCAGCCGCAAGAAACTCTGAGTTAAAAACAACAGTTTCCCCTATGCAGTCTGCAAATTACATAGGGTGCAGAGTAGGAGAGGAGAAAGAAAGGAGAGGAGTTAAAAGAAAAGGAACAAATGAACGAGAAAAGTCACATTAAGATGAGGAAAAAAAGCAACAAACAGAAAAACTACAAACACACAAATGGAGAATAATGACAATAATGGTACTATAATGCAAACTATAAGTTTTCATTATAAGAACAAGAAGAATAAAGACAGTAAAATTACATCAAACATTATGAGTGCAAAACCCACTTCGTTGTGCTTATCGTTAAAATTTAGTGAATTATACAGCAGAACAAATGTGATGGGAAAGATTGAAAAGAACGACAGAAGAGTGGGGGGCAGTGGTGGAGACAAGATTGGGGAAAATGAGGATACAAGAGACACAAAAACAGGCAAGAAACAAAGGAAAAATAAAAGGAAAACCAAGAAACAGATGAGAGAGAAGGACGGGGAGATGAAAGAGCAGAGAAAGTGATGGGAGCTAATTGGGAGGCCTGGCTGTATTTACTAGCCATTTTATGGAGTCATAGCAGTGTGGTAATGACACAGCACAGCGGTTTGTGTGTGTGTACTTTAGTTGTTTTTCTGCGTGTGTGTGTAGAAGGGAATGGTGTGCGTCTCAGACGGGTGGAGCGATAAAAAAAATTAGTGGCAAATCCAATTCTAGATGGGTTACTTCATGTTAATGAAGCAGTCATCTAGTCTGCAATCAAATTGTACTCTAGTCTGGTACTAGTCTCATTTCATTATGCAAGGAGATACAAAACAATCACGTTTTAGGTAAAGTGTGTAACTACACTATACAAGTGGCAGTCAGATTCAGGTCAAGTCCTTGACTTTCCTCCCACAGACAAAAAATGTTCCTAATGCGAGCCGTTATTGTGAGCTACGTTTATGATTTAAAGTTAAAGTACTTCTAGCAGAGTGAAGAAGCACATGCATAATGTTTGGTGGTGTCATTATTGTGATACGGGACGGAATCTGCAAATGTTGTCATCTTTGTGCCTAAAAATCGAGAGTAAAAACCAAAGCAATCAATGGGTGAAACTTCCAGACAGTCACAGCTGAAACACAGAGTGAGGCTGAGTGACTCCTGGCTGCAAAAAGAAGTAAGATTGTGTTGAACTCTATGAATAAACTACCCTACTCCTCACTGAATTTAATACCTCACTAAAGTTTTTATAAGAAGTTTATGACCTTTATTCCCAGTTTCAGTTCTTTTTTAACATAACATGATGTTCATTTGGTGATTCATTCTCCTATTTAGAGTCCAACAGATAATAAAGCAGAGAATGCTTTGGGATGGGTCTATTTATTGATAAGTTGTTACTCTATGAGAGTGCAGTGTCTCCAGAATCTGAAGAAATCTCTGTGTGCAAGGGACAAGGCTGAAAATCAGAACAGGACCCCTGTGATGCCTCAGGCAGCACTGCATTAAAAGATTCTGTCTGTTCTGTGATCAGACAAATCCAAATGTGAAATCTGACAGTGAGAGGGTCCATCGAACATGTCATCTCTGATGGTATTGGGTTGGATGAGTATCTATTGCATTGGCAGCTTGCACATCTGAAAAGATAACATCAGTGCTTAAAGCTATAGTGATGGACGCAGACTTAACTTAAACTTAGAAAAACCTAAGCTTAGAAAAACACATTAAGACAATAACAAAGTCAGCTTACTATCATCTCAAGAATATTTCAAGGATAAAAGATCGGATGTCTCTACAGGACCTGGAAAAACTAGTCCATGCATTCATCTTTAGTAGGCTTGATTGCTGTAACAGCATCTTTACAGGTCCACCTAAAAGAAAACCAGTCAGACAACTACAGCTCATTCAGAACTAAGACCAAAAACGTGGACCACATCAGTCCAGCTCTGAGGTCTTTACACTGGCTGCCTGTCCGTCAGAGGATAGACTTTAAAGTTCTGATGCTGGTCTATAAAGCTCTGAATGGTTTAGGACCAAAATACATCAGTGACCTCCTGACCCAGTATGAACCTTCCAGATCCCTCAGGTCATCTGGATCCTGTTTTTTATCAGTTCCCAGAGTCAGAACCAGACTCGGAGAAGCTGCATTCAGCTTTTATGCTCCATATATCTGGAACAAAGTCCCAGAAAGCCTCAGATCAGCTGAAACACTCAGTTTATTTAAATCCAGGTTGAAGACTCACCTGTTCTCAGCTGCATTTGAATAAAGCCTTTGCTTATATAACGCTTTCTTTCTTTCTTTCTTTCTTTTTTTTGAGGGAAGGCTTCGCATATTTCAGCAAGACAATGATAAACTCCATACTGCAGCTACTAGACAGCAAGACTTCAAAGTAAGAGTTCAGGCACAGAGCTGGCCTCGTTTTTCCTCAAATTAAATATATTTTCTCAGTTTGAATATTTGATACCTTTTCTATGTTCTCTTGTCAATAAAATGTGGATTTTTGAGATTTACAAATGATTGCATTCTGTTGTCAGCAACCCAACTTTTTTGAAAAAAAAAAAAGTCAACAATTGAAAGCAGGGGTTCCACAAACCAACAGATAATGTAACAGCAGGTGAGATACTACCCATCATTTGGCTCCTAATGCAGACTGTGTTTTGTGGAAACACTGCTATGTGTTGTTTCATGGGTCGTGTCACATGATAGCAGATGATAGCTGATATGATTTTTTTAGTTGGAGGACTTACTGAAGCATTTCTGTCCTACGTTTGCATTGAATATCGCCACCAATAAGTCCTTCTCTGTGATTAGTTTTCACTAACACTAGCTTAGCTCACAAAATCTCTTTAATTGTGGGGGTTTCTTTGTGCATTTTCCCACAGCTGTACTTTTATAGCATGCTTATCAAGTTACGCACAGTAGATCTGGTCGGATTATTTCTACCAAATTAGGTGTGAAATGTTAATCAGTTGAATAAACCACCATTCCTTCTTTCCAGTAGTCCCAAATAGTTCTCCTCCTCAAATAGTTAGCTCTCAAACATGCCAAGCCTCAGAGCAGTCAACTTCAAGTCAAATCGAAATTCCTGATTTTTATGGCATTAATGTGAATAAAGTCTAAGATCAGTTTAAATCTGCACTGACCGCTCTCCCAGGAACTCGAAATCTTCTGTTGTTCTTGCGGGAGCTATTTTAGCTAAGTGCTTCATTTTAGGGTAGGTTTCTCATAAGGAGATGGTTGGGGTAAAGGCTGAAAGTTAAACACACAGTGAAGAAGGTTAACGTTGAGGTCAGGAGGTCAGGGAACAAATGCTGTAACTGTCAAGTCTTGAAAGAATAGTTAAAAGGCATCGTTCGTGAATTTAACAAGTTATACATGAGTCCTCATTATGTGTGTGTACGTGTGCACGTGCATGCTGTACGTGTCTGTGTGTATTTTTACAGCTGTAGCAGAACTACTTGGCTGACCAGTCTGGGTCAGGTCATGCCACACCTGCAGCTGTGCTGAGCCAGCAGCCGACTAGCCCAGCTCAGCTAATCTCGTTGTTTTTCTTACCCCGTCACTTTCCTGCCAGTGCCAGGGCTGCTATCTGTCCATCTGTGCGTGAGTATGTGAGAGTGGAAGTAGATATGTTTATGAGAGTTAGTTTAGAAGTAATCTTTTGATAGTCCCGCCTCTTAATGTCAAGTTAATGCCTATATTTTACTCGTTTACACTTAGACACACATATACAGCATATAACTTAGCCCAACCATCATATTGGGCAGGGAGCGAAGATGACAGTTACAGTGAAAGCAAAAACTGGATTTCCAATCGCTGGCGTTTTAAAGTAAAAAGCTTTAAGACCTTATACTGGTTTCCAGGGGCTGCTTTTCCACTATCGTTTACATGTCCAACTTTTACCTTTAAATGTACCAGAAAACAGGAACCCTCCAATTACCTGTGTGAACGTGTGTGCGTGCTCAGAGACACACATACCAAAATAACAGTCACGGCCACACATCAGGTCTGGGTGTGGTGCTCTATGTGGGTATGACTTTAATAAAGGAGGAATTTTGTTTTGAAAAGAAAGATTTTTCACTGACCTGCCAACTTCTTTACACTTGGGTTACCAGCGTTAAAGCCCCCCAACATACCTCTACAAAGTGATGGATGTGTGGAGGAACTGGGTGACAGTGCAGCCATGAGGAAGTTATAGAAGACTGCCTCAAAGGTCCCTTATGCATTTTATCTGGATTTGATCTTGCACACTGTACTGAACCGCCACTTATTTCCTTATATATTTTTTATTTTAATTTTGAAGGGGTCTTAAGCAAAGGTCTTTCAATGTTTTTCACTGGTTGATCTTTGAGTCATTTTCAGTCCTTGTACCTGTTCATTTTCAGAGGATTTTGTTTTTTGTTAAATCGCTTAACACTGATTTATGACTTTTACCCTTCAAACAATCAAACAAACAATTTAGCAATTTACCTCGAGGGCCAGTGTCCTGCAGGGTTTAGATCTCACCCTGGGCCAACACACCTGAATTAAATGATTATTTCATTACCAGGCCTCTAGAGAACTTCAAGACATGTTGAGGAGGTTATTTAGCCATTTAAATCAGCTGTGATGGATGAGGGACTCATCCAAAACCTGCCCTTGAGGCCTGGAGTTGGACACCCCTGGACACTGAGTGGAGCCTCCGTCGAGGTTTGGAACTGCATTTCAGCTAGTTATGTTGGAGATGCAATACCATCTGGAAACCAGCTACTTCTGAAATTGTTGTTGGGCACTAAGCGTTTATGTATAGGGAGTGTAGAGTGGTTTGTTTCAGCTTTTTTGCTTACAACAGCTGCCTGAAATCAGTGAGAATGAACTCAAGAAGTAAACCTGTCCGAACTAAAACTATTGGCTGAAAGATACTTGTGTGGTGTGCTGCCACTACCGCTGACTAATTTTGAACAGAAACAGATCATACATTATGAGAAATCGAATAGTTTTCCATAAATTAAACATGGAGCATATTGTTAGAAAGGAAATTAGAGAAGAAGAAAACAGATCTGATTGCCATTATAACTGAAAATTATACAGTGATCTATTTATAAGCACCAACTATTGTTACAAACAAAACCCAAAGCGTCACATAGATTCCAGTTAACCTGCCAAATCTACAGCATGCTTTAGAATGAGAAAAATCATCCCTGACTAGTAAACTGCCATGCCTACCAGGCTGTTTCAATCGCATATGCCGTGCGCGTCTCCCGTCCCTCCTGTCGGCTGATGTTCTTGGCGGCCTCCACTACCTCCTGTGTGGTCTGGTAGTCCTTCAGAGACCACTCGTGAACAGCTACCTCACCATACTGCAGAATACCAACCTAAATATGGACACGCGAGGGCAAACACACGTACAGAAACACACAAGCATTTCAACAATGCCACATGTTATTGGTTGTGCCGGCACATAATTGTGGAAAGCAACATCTGAGACTTTTGTTTCTGGGTTGAACTATCTCCTTAAGTACCAGTCCTGTTCTTAAAGCAAACAGTGCACTTGGGGGATTTCTGAATTCATTCAAAAACCAGAGGTATTTCCTCTTCACCTCACATTGCCTGCTACCCCTTACCCCCCACCTCCCCTTTTCATTACTCAGTTCTCCTTTCACTCTTCTAGTTGCTTTGCTTTGAATAATGTCACTAGAAACCTCACTTCCCCTCCCCAACTCATGCAGATACACACACACACACACACACACACACACACACACACACACACACACACACACACACACACACACACCATCACCAAAACCCCCAGCTCCCATTCCCCTTCAACCTCAAGTGAGCTGGGCTCATGTCCCTTTACATTACTCCAACTATTCTTCTGGACATATTTGCCAAACTGGTTCCTAATACGTCCCTGTCAGCATGTTTTCATTCAAGGGACTAGCTTGTCTTACTGCTCTGGGCTGCAGCTAAGGGGTTCCAGATATTTAAGTGGGAGACTCACTCAAATTTAAACCCACAAGTTTCCATTACTAGTGTAAATAATATTTATCCGCTGTGCAAATACACACTGAATTGGAGTTTTACCTGCATCTGGTCTGAGCTGATGTGGAACTTGCTGAGGATGTTACTGAGGAAGTTTTGGACCTCGTACCAGGGGTAGATGCTGTTGGAGCCATCCAGCACGATCACGATGTCCATGTACGTCGAGCACCCTGCCAGATATGGACGTTTAGAAATGTTTGGTTGATTGAAGCAGGTCTGCAACATGTGTCTTTGCCGCACTTTGTGGGTTTTTTGTGTTTGTGAGTGTGTTTGTGTAAGTATAGTTACTTTGTGCTGTTGGAGCGATTGTCTCTCTTGGTTCTAGGTCATCGCTGACTGAGGCACAGATGCCAGTGCTGAACATAGATGTACCACACTCTTGTGACCACAGTGGAGCACATGCCTGCAAAACAGATGCACACACACACACACACACACACACACACACACACACACACACAGACACACACACACACACACACAAGCATCTGTTTTACAGGTGAATTTCACAAGTAGCTGTAATTAATTTGAACAGAGTTTATTCTTTTTCACTGTTTGTTTTACGTGCACAAGATGTGTATCAAAGAGTTTAAAACATGGAAATGCGCACACAAACATACCCACAAACACACACAAAAACGCACAAAACGATAACAATTAAATCAGTGCAGATAGGGAACAAAAAGAAAACAAGTCACAAGAGGGAATAAGTCATGGAAAAACTACAATAGTGTGGTTTGGAGGACAGGAGAAGGAGGGAGACTACTGTCGACATGCTGGCAGTCACAGTTGTCATGAGCGGTTTCACAGAGCTGGAGCACAAGACCAGTATGAGCGATTTAAACTTGATTGTGCTAAATGTAGGGAGGGTGAGTAAGGAGGTTGGGGAGGGGGCACCCTATAAAAAATATTTCTGCCTTCAAAGCGCGCCATTTATTTGGCTTTCCATACCAAGAGGAAAGAACAGGGGCGAGTGCAGAGACAAGAGATAAAAAAGAAGCTAGCAGAAAGACAAAAGAAGGAGACTGAAAGTGGGGTGAAGTGGGGGTAGAATGAGAGAAAGAGAAACATCCTGGTTTTTCTTGCCCTGTCATTATGGAAGGGTTTCTCCTCAGGCACACAGACAGGCAGAGAAGAAAGGATGGAGAGAGAGGGATGGGAGGAAACGATGGAGGGAGAAGATGGAGAAAAGCGAAAGAGGTGCTATGGCTTTTGGTAGGTCTGTCATTAACAAAGGGCCGGAGACGCATTCCGATCCTGTTATAGACCTGACCACTGGGGTTAAGATAAACACACACACACATGCCCGCACACATGCCTGTGCACACGCGCACACAAAAAACCCGCCTAAGCTGGCTAGCGTTTTTTGAACTGTACACGACTCCACGCCCGAAGAAGCAGTAAAAAAACCTGGCAGACACCAAAACACGCAAGCACACTTGCCCAACATACACACAGAGTTACACAAAGAAGGCATGTAACACAAACTGCTGTCTCCTCGCTAAGGCAATAAGTGTGTGGGTCTGCAAGCCAGAAGCCTCAGAAGTGCAGAAATTAGGATAAATGAGTGAGTAAGATTTCAAGAAGTTTGTCTAAAAGCTAAAGTCTTAAACCTAAACTCGAGTTAGATTCTGTCCATAAACGTTGCTTTGCACTTGACTTCATCAGCTTGACTTTGAATCATTCATGTCTGGTTATTGTGTCAGTAACTACAAGCTCTGTAAGTTCTCACATTGATTAGAGTCATGGTAAAAAGAAAATACACCCTCCTTAAATTCTAAGGTTTTACCTATCAGGACATAAAATAAATTATGTGGTCCTCACGAGGTTCGATTAAACTATTTAAATACAACCTACACTGACAACCAGCCCACTGACATACTGCAGTTATTGACTATTGACCAGTGGCTCCAAAACCAGATCAAATCATGAGCTCTCCACCACTGTGCTTGACAGTATGTGTGAGGTGTTTGCACTTATATGCTGTGCTTGGTTTTCACCAAACATGGTGCTGAGACTTATGACCAAACAGTTCCACTTTGATCTCATCTGTTAAATAGACATTACTCTAGAAGTCTTGTGGTTAGCTACTTTCCTGTGTAACACGCTGATTGAGGCCTGTACTGTCTAAGATGTGGCGCTGGGGTTTTTTGCAGTTTCTCTGAGCATTGTAGAGTTTGACTTTGAAGTGAATTTTCTGTGACTTGCACTCCTGGGAAGATTGGTAACTGTCTTGAATGTTTTCCACTTGTTTGGAAATGGGTTTAAAACACCTTCCCAGACTATGTAAATGTGCAAATGCATGTCCAAAATTAAAGAAAAGAAAGAGGAGGATCAGTGAACCGCTTGTGGTCAAATCTAAATTCAACTAAAAACACTCGAAGGGAGCGAATTCATCAGAATTCTGTTGAACAAACTCAACCTGGTCTGACCACATCCCTTCAGGCTCCCACCCATCAACCCACTGCCCATGTAGGAAAAATAAAAAGCCCCGTTTTCCAGTGTTGATGCCACATACCAGGAAGCCATCAGGTAAAGTTGGTGTGAGGGTCATTCCCAAGTGAGAATTCCTCAGATTTTTAGAAACGTTCTGGAGAGCCGTCTCACCTGAGTGAGACAAACATCTTAGCTTTGAAGTAACAAATCCAAACATGAATTGAGGATTTTTTTCCTGCATATTTTCTTCAACTCATAGTTTCTCTCACCTAGATTCACTTTATTGCAGCTTGAGTTCTTCTCCTGTCCCACGCTGCATTTGTACACATCTCCTTTCCTGTTGTTGGGCGGCCCGTCCCAGGGAGCACCAACCAGCATCCTTTATGGAGTAATTCATTCATCATCAAAATGTCATCCATCGCCCGCTTTGTGTACATGTTATGACAGTTTATTTATGACTGTGTGGTTCCATTAGATTATATCTGACTGCCTCCCTCACAGACTTACGATTTCTCTCCATCTGCTTCATGCTGCAAGACGGAGAAGCCGAACAGCGCGTCCTCTGGACCGGTGAATATGCGCGGGTGCTTTACATCTATGTTGAAACACTGACAAAGCTCTGGAAGACATGACAAAGAACATTTTAAACACCGATGACAAAAACAGACAACAAAACAGTGCTCACTTAACTGAATTTTGTTCAATTAAATAATACAACCACAAAAAAAAAGTGGCATGCTCCAATAAATCAACTGAATCAAGCTGAAAAAAACAAACAAACACTTTAATGGGTAACATTAAAACTACAAACAGATAATGCTAATCCTCTCGTTCAGAGTCATTGGGGACAAGGCATTGCTAACAAAATCCCCATGAAATGTTGCAGATCCCAGTCTGATTGAGCAGCAACAGGACTGCCAGCTGCCAATATCTGGGTACCAGACATCACAGGACAAGATCGAATGTTACCGCCCCAGTAAAACTTCTTCTGGCAGGAGGAAACCCCTCTACCCTACATTTTCCTGTGTCATGTGTTATGGCTGAGTGATGTGTATAAAGCGTGGAAGATGGGTTTTTTTCTCTTAAAGATTCACGTAAAAAAATTATAGGGGGGAAGCTGTGCATTCAAAGAAAAGTTTGAAGTTTAGATTTTAAATATTAAACTAACCCGTTAGTTAGGTGGTTGATTTAGTATACAAACTGTAACTGGGGAAAATGCTGGAATTGTAATGGTATTAAAACCATAACTTTTAAAGCATCCATCCATCCTCTTCCACTTGGAGCTGTAGCGTATCACTGTTATAGGGTGAGAGGTGGGGTACAGCCAATCTGTTGCAGGGCTAACACAATGGACAGGCAGCTATTCATGCTCACTTTCACCTTTTTAGCCAATTTGGAATAATCAGTTGCTCTTAAAGCCTGGCGTGCATGTTGGACTGTGGGAGAAAGCTGGAGTACCCAGAGAGAACTTCCACAGACACAAGGAGAACATTCAAACTCCTGGCCTGGATTCAAACCCACAACCTTATCGACATGGTAGTACAAATATAAATCATTCCATCTACCTCTCCAACTTATGCTTTTTTATTTATTCGTCTGTTCATGGAGCACTAAAGTTAATGCACTTACATAAACTTTATTCATAAGCTGTCAAAGGCCAGTGAAAAACTTGGACAACTGTGTGCACTATGTGTAGTTAGAGCTGCAGTGAAGAGTAAGATTATTATTTCATGTCTTGGCCTTGGAGAAGAGAATTAGAGGGGACAGGGGGTGGCGGGTAGGGGGGTGTCAAAAAGATGGATAAACAAAGTGACCAAAGGCCGTCTCTGAGGAAAAAGAGAGTTCAGTCTAAGGGGAAAGAGGGAGACGAGAGGGAAGAGAAGAAGCAAAGCAAAGAAGGGTGTGGGTTAGAAAAACTCTTAAATATAGTGAGCTCCCTGTTATGACACACAAGCCTGCCCTTCATACTTACAGGGAGAAGCGAGGGAGACACAGTGAGATGGTAGCTCACTGACTTGTTTACATCTGTAAGTAAGCTGAAGCATGTTTGAGCTGCTCGGTGCTGATGATCAGAGCTAAACTAAATGAATAAAGATTTAGGAGTCAAAGAGCCTGAAAATAAATAACACAGATGTTTCAGCATCCATTTGAACCTTTTTAAAAGGGAAACATTAAAAAAGATCGAACTAGGTGCAGCAGAAAAACAGACCCTGGACTGTTAATTTGTACACATTTATTCCTCATAAGCACCTGACACATAAGTGACCCACAGCTAATCGACTTGCAGTCTGGGGACCCGGGTGTGTTATGCTAGGTGCAGCAAATGTAGATGAGATGAAGAAGAGACCACAGAGCTCATAGCTCACTTCTAGCACCACACCCTCACATTGTTTTTCAGTGTCAGACTTGTAATCTTCAGTGCCAACAGATGCCAGCATAAGCACTGTGTTGGAGGAAGGACTCGCATCATCTACTTAAATACAGCTACTTATACTTTTTATTAGTCCTTTATTTATCTAGGTAAATAATCTCATTGAGATTAAAAATCTCATTTCCAAGAGAGACCTCATGGCAGTAGAAGTCTATACACTGCAGTCTATACACTGTAGTCTACACTTATACTACTTTGTAAGCACAACGTCCTGCGTTGAAAATGTAAAAACATTTTTAAAGCAAATTATTTAAAATGGAAAGATCGCATCTTGGGATTTTTATACTACCCTTGTTCAAAAAGAGAGAGCACACACGTCATTTTAGGATGCTATTAAATAGCTTAATTAAATAAAGCAAAGAAACCAAAGATTAGTAGGAGTGGTTGTCAGCAGATTAGTGTATATGGAGGGTAAGTGTACGAGTGAGTGCAAGAGAGGAGCAGAAAAAGAGCCCCCACGAAGGTCTGGCAGGGCTGCTTTAGACGGCCCTGAGCCTGCTCAGGTATGTTACATCCCAAATTGGGTCTGCTCCATCCACCAGTTACCCGGAAGAGATAGACAAAGGCAACAAAGAAAACAAGGTCAGCCCTGTGGCCGTCACAGTAGAAGCAGAATTTAGCTGTTGTGAGCAACTTCATGTCCAACTGCAAGTTATATTTGTTTCATTCATAACAGAACAGCCAGTATCATCATTTACTGCGAGTATTGAGTATCTAGCTGTCACATAGTGAGGGAGAAAGGGCAACGGTTACCTTTGAGATGTAGTGGAGGACAGGAAGTACTGGAGAAGTCATGAAAAAACTCACAAATGCCTAAATTTGTGTTTAAATGGTGGAAGCCAGGCTTTCTGCACTTTTCTTCATTCAGCCTGTGTTTAGTGGTGACTCGAACAAAATTCTGTCACGGATCCAAATTTTGGTGACTCTTAAGTTACACTGTGCAAGGAGTATTTAAGTTGTAGCTGAGGTAATGCTTTAGTGAGGTTGGTGTATTTTTTTTGGGTTTCTGTCAACTTGAAATTAGAGCCTGGTCCCTTAACTTGGTATTTTTAAAGCACCCAAGTTAAGCTTCACGTATTATGCTTTGTGTTGGGTTGATCTGGTTGACTTATTATTTAATAATTCAATCATGCATTACCAATCGACGTAATATAACTAAGCTGTTCCAGCATTTCTCTTTTTTCAGTGTACATACAGGTGACATACGCTGAACGTGACATGTGAACCAATCCAATTTATCTGAGATTTATCTGATTTTGGCTTCATCTTTTGCATTTCAAGCTACATGTAGCAGATAGCAGGTTGTTTCCAAACACCCATAAATAGACTGAGTATGTAATGGACAATACAAGTTAAAGAAAATGTTGTCAAGCAAACATTTAAGCAGATATATATGTATTTCCTGTTTCCACTGAAGTGGTTGAAAGTAGCTTACAGGATATGAGCCAGCTGGTATTTCTTGCCTACACAGTTCCCCATAGATTAAAGAGAGTCATCGTGTATTATTTTCAGTTCAGACTGAGACAGCTCTGCAGCTCTCAACAGTCGGTATTTAACTTGTCCCACTTGTGTGTCTACTGTATGTTATTTGTAGGGTGTGTTGGATGTGGTTGCTAAAATGGGCTTTCAGAATGGCTTCAGTTTACTGAGCAGTTTAGCAACATCTACAGTTCCTTCCTAACAGTTCTGTAACTTCTCCAGTACTCCCAGACTGGGAAGCAGACCAAAACACTGGTGGCATGATTATGAAACAGCTGCTTACACACTTGTGTCCAGGTACTTTCCCACAACTAAACACAGACAGTCACAATTCTGTGCAAAAGTCTTGCCTCACTCCTCAATTATTTATACTTTGCTTCTAAGGAGCCACAGTTTCCTAAAGTTTTTAAAATGGTGTTGAGCAATAGTTCTCCGAGCTTTCTGAAGGTCTTTCAAAGCTTTTCTTTGGACATTGGCTGCTTTTTCACTCATTTTTAGTCAGGTTCTTGTCTCTAACAATTTTTCAGAAGAATATTTGTTTGTTTGCTTTTAAAACACTTGACATGACCTATAAATCGTTCAGGTTAACCCAAAGGATAAACCAGTGTTGTCTCAACACATAACGGACAATTTAGCAAAGCGGTCATTTAAAACTGTATCTTTAGGCACTTTATTGCAAAGAGTCTGTATGAACAAGCATTATTTGTTTCCATTTTTTTACTCGAATCAATGAAAAATGTAAGATAAGCCAGGTCTGACGGGCATAAAATGATATGTTTGTACCAGCAAAATGATTCCCGAGTGCTATTAGCTCAAAACTTGTTTTTGTGTCAGCGTAGTGTCATAGTGCCACAGCATTATCTTAAAGCCAGCAAAGACACATGACTGAAGCCTCATCAGAGTTGGTCTCAGTTGAAGACACGGCTGTGTTTTACCAAATTACACAAGAAATGGAAGAAAAATCAGTGGCAACAGGTCTGATGGAGTGATCATCCAAATTTGAAATTTATTGTTAAAATTCTCATCAGTGTGTATGGAGAAGGTCAGAGGCGAGGTTTTTGCATTTGCCGCATTTCAGAGAGTAGGGCTGGAGATCTTGAAACTGATGGAATTATGAACACAGAAAAGTACCATCAGATTTTTATCCACCACACATTACCATCTGGAAAGCATCTGATAGACAGAAGCCTGATTTTCCAGCATGAAAATGATCCCAATCACATTGCCAATGGAGTAAAAGCATACCTGGATAGAAAACCTCATAAAGGAGCACTGTGAGTCATGGACTGGCCTCCCCAGAGCCCAGACCTCAACATCAGTGAAGCAGTGATCATCTTGATGGAAAACAGAACAAAAGCTTTGAATGACATGAAAGCTGCCTGAGAGAGCGCAGGCTGTGGAAACAATAAAGGTGCTCATATCAAATATTGACCTTCAAACTCATTAGAATTTGACAAACTTCATTTGTGCCTTACACACTGTATTTCCATGTATTCTTGCACATATTTCAATAAATCGCTGCACGTATTTCTCAGTTTCCCAGCAAAATATAAAGAAACGAGGGGCGAATCAAGACTTTTGCACAGGATTGTACCTCCGCCAAGCCAATCAGATTGGGATTCCACTTGGTTTAGAGAATGAAACTAGATATGTTCAGTGTTTCTTTTCCGTCCCTGCTCATGCTTTTCTCACACACTGTAGTTTCTACTACCTGCTTCTTCACTTTTCTCTACAGATTGTCTTTCTTGTAACATGACTGCATTGTCACACACATTTCGTCTGGTTTTATCTACATAGACGTACTCACCACATACACCTACAAAGATGGAGGCTTTCAGACATGGCAACAGCAGATATTCTGGTGTAGATTAAGTTATGTCAATAAATTATTACACGCAGAGACTTTTTGTCTGTCACCACTTTGAGTTTGACTTTATTGGTTGTAATTTACCTTGACAACAACTGCATGAGAACAGCACAGTGACGCAGTGGTTAACCTGTCACCTCACAGTAAGAAGGGTTCGGGTTCAAACCTGCTGCCAACGGGTTCCCTTGATTTTATCATTTTAATGTTCTTCTTGTAGCTTTCTGGGCTCCCTCCAATGTCCATGAAAGCTAAATTGTTTGTGTTTTCTAAACTGGCCATAAACTACATTGGCCCTGTGATTGATTCTGACCCTATAATAGCCATGAGGGGAAGATAAATGTGGTTGTAAAAAGACTCCTGACTTGGCCTTTGCAAGCACTTTGCTGCTGAGCTTATAGTCTCACTCTTTTTCTCTTTTTTTAAATACAAAATGATGGGCATTTTACAAAAGTCGGTCATACTATGGTTCACTAAGCAGGTTTCTGTTGATTAAAAGATGGAGGGAAGGTGAGATGAGACAATTCACCAACATGACCCTAACAGGTAACACAAACCTAACCTGCTGAGCTCACTGTACCACAAAAAATTCAGAGACTTATACTGGATGTTTCGATGCATGCTTAATCATCCAGGTAGGTAAATCCCGAAACGTTTCGTCTCTTGGATGAGTGACAAAACATTTCTCCCACTGAAAACGCTATGTCCAGATGAACAGAATCAGCTTTTGGGGAAATACTGAATGTTGGAACAACAGAAGGCTGATTATTGGCCCGTACAAATAAACGTGCAATTTAATTCGATTCAGTGTAGCTCCAAATCACAACAACAGTTCCCTCAAGCTGCTCTACAGTGTAGAGTAACGGTCCTACAACATTAGAGAGAAAATCCCAACAGTAAGATGACCAGCTTACACATAATTTTTCCAACTGCACCAAACAACAACCAATTTTTAGATCAACTGATCAATTAGTTCATCATTAAGTATTAATAGCATTGCAGTGATGTTAATAAAATGTAATTATTTATAATTAGGTCTTCTGGTTACACATTTACAGTTGATTGAGTGAGATATAAATGATGTAATAAAAAAGTCTATTATACTAACTATGTTATTCTAAAAGTGTTTATATTTAGTCGTCTATACTGGAAGAACCAATGAGCATTGTCTCAAACACTGCCTCACAGAGCTGCTGGCATGGTTGTAGACCCTTAAGCCTTGTTTCTGCTGATTTTGCACATCAGCGCAAGCTTCCAGTATTTCTTTATCCAAGCCTCCAGTGACTAAGATGAGCCTCATGCATCTATCCAGTTCTACACAGATGTTTTAACAGGCTTCAGCATTGGGGATCTGCGTAGGCAGCAGTATAATAATTCTGCAGTCTTTATTTCCCTTGCCAGAGAAAGAAAATCCATTTTCCCAGGCTTTTTGCAATTAGCTATTCTTTCAGATTGACACCCAGCACCTGTCTTACACACTGCAGTAAACTGTTTCTCTCTTTTCTTGAGACAATGTCACCCACACTCCAACTCCAGATTTCTTCCCACATCAAAGCAGGGATCTGATAACAGCTCCTGCTACTGATGTTCTCTTTTATCCTCGTGTTTAGCTCATTCTCTCATGAGCCTTAAATTGCTCATTTTATTTATTTTTTGCCCACTGTGCTATAAAATGAGCAGACACACACGCTATAAATGCACCACAAGGACAAATCTCCCGTCTCAACCCCTGCAGCTTCCAGAAAACTATACCATCATTCCCTGTTTTCCCTGTCCTGCCATCCCTCCTCTGGTTGTATTTTCATCTTGGTTTATATATGACACTTTACCACAAGCTGTCTGACCACCCATTGCCATGACAACTGCCGGCAAACATTTATCAAGCCAAACTAAGTCCAGATTCTCTCAACCACACGCTCAGCTCTGGGCGCTACTGCTGCTTGATGTGAATAGTTGCGATTGTGTAGTACAGTATATGTATGTGCATGTGTGTGCACATGTCGGGCAAAAGGAATGGAACTTAGCACTATAGTGTTTGGGGGACTACAAAGACATGCCAGCATTTAGAGCATTAACTAAAGACAATGATGTATATCCCTGTCCTCTTTAATTTACACGTCTGACTTACAGCACCTCTGTGAAATGTCCTCGAGCAGAGATGTCTTATTCAGTCTGTTTCTGTCATCTGTATTGAAGTGACTCATAATGTTCCTCCACTCATTCTCCCTCCTTCACCTCTTCTTACACCCTTCCACAGATTTTCTCTCCATTATCTCCATCGTGTTCTGTTCTCATCTCTGTCACCCTCTCGTGGGGAATGGGGGTGGACGAATAAGAGGGGGAGTAGGAATGAAAGTCAGCGAATTATGGGAGAGTAAAAGAAAACACGCAAGAAGATAGCTGGGAGAATAATAGCAAGAATTTATGAATGAGCAGTGAAACAGAGTGAAATATGCACACACACACACACACACACACACACACACACACACACACACATGCAAACACACCTGTGTTTGACATCTCAGTAAAAGCATAGCAGAGTGTAACAGACATGAGATGCCTGCTGACCACATCAGGGGAGTTCTGCTGAAGCCATTAACATTACACACATACTCACTCACCTACATGCTCCTGTGTGAGACATGCTTAGGCTTACAAACTCACACGCAGGGACGAGCGTAAACACTAAGCTATACTGCACGAATTAAAATAGAGGCTACATGGTTAAAAAGGTGAAAAAACGTCGGCTTGTTCATGCTTTATTGAAACGTGTAATGGAGTGTAATGTGTAAAACCACACCACAGGCTGCTGGTGTTTCTATGAAGGGTATATGTGTGTAAAGCGTGAAACATTCGTACCCGATGCATTCCTCATTCATTCCTTGGGGTCTGAACAAGGGTGAAAATGGGCAGCGTGGATAATCACGCCACAAATTGCCACAAATGACCACAAATGGCAACATTTCCTTCTATAGATTAACCTCAGCGACTGTGTGTGATTTGACACAGGTACAGATTTAACATGCCTTGCAAAACATAATCTCAACGCCTATTGATCTAATTTTGCATCGTTGGTTGCATGGCGTAGGGCAGCAGTTAACCACTGCTTATCAGCTGCATCAGTATGCAGACAACAATGGCCTTTTTCTTCACTTTCTTTCTGGTGGGTGGGAACGTCTCGGTTTGTTGTGTGGCACAGCGAACATGAGTACTGAAGGGGAGCTGATGTTCATGCTCCATGAAGAAACACACATGGCACAGGCACCCTATTAGGGGAACTTTAGACATCAAGTCTAAGAGATGGCTGATATGGCCGGTGAGGTCGTGTTACACAGCTGCCAGGGTTTGTATGTGTCAGCTATAAGCGGATATGAACCGGTAACCTTTTGGCTCTGAGTACACGTATATCTGATGGTAGCTGGAGACCTCCAACAAAAATGAAATATGTCCTCAGTTCAAACATATGTGATAGATTTACTAAAGGATCTGACTTTGAACCAAGAACTGGTACTCTTTAGGCACAGCTTCCTTTACCTTTGATTTATTTGGCAAATGGAGTGTGTCCAGGTGTTTTAAGATGCCCGCTTTCCTTATTTAAGCATAAAATCATCTGAGGAATGTCTTCATGGTCAGTAGTTTACTGTCACACAGTGTTAAGTGGGCCTCAGGGAGGCTGCCACACCATCACTGGCACATGCTGTCTTTTAAAGTTGAGGGAGGTTAATCACCAGTAAAAGAGTGCTGAGTGAGAGGTAAGGAACTGGGCAGTGGAGCGACACCAGAGCCTTATTTTACACAGAGATGAATATACTTAGATTTGTGTTCACAGCGTTGAGTTAACTGAATGAATAACTTCACCTTATTTTAAACTGTCCTTCAGTTTTGTTTGGCTTTTTAAAGAAATGTAACAGTTTTTTTTTAAGGTCTGAAATATAGGCTGAGATGTTGCTCTTACCTTTAAGGAGGAGGATAAACTCCAGGCACAACAGGTATTTACGCAGCTCCATTTATGAATCCGAATGAAAGAAGTCTCTCTTTAATGTTTTTTTTCCCCTTTTCCCTCGTTTACTAGGTGGAAATGAGGAGCGTCGTTGCCCACCGCACACATACACAGACACGCTTGTTTTCAGCTTTTTCTCTTTCCAAGAGATGCGTAAAAGTCGGCCAAACTGTGCCGCGGTGGCATGCCACGTGCGTGAATGGGGTTCAACTTCAGGAGCTTAAATACTGATTCAACGAATAAAACGAAATATCTGGCTATGATTTTCTTCTTTTTCTCGTCTTATGTTAAAGTGAGCGAAAACGTCTTAAAAATGTAAAAATGAAAAATCAACTTTGTGACGTCTCAGTGACCCATGGCGTGACAATAACTGCACCTGTCCCATCCAACAAGAGGCCGCAGTTCCGACTCATTAAACCATTACAAATGTGTAACGCCTTCACAAACAGGCAGGCAGCAGCTTTATCCCTCCAGACTCCGGAGCGCGTCTTTGAAGCTCAAACTCCTCTGACAGAAACTCCGCTCATCAGTCCCAAAGTCTTAGGAGCGCTGTCGTGAGCGGTATCTTTGACAGCACGTTATCCATGATCCACTCCGCTTATTTCTCTTATTTTAGGCTCCCCTGTTTCTCTGTCCATGTAAATATGTGTCTCTAGTAACGGATTTCTCTCACGTTGAAATGAAAGAGTGCATTTATCCTCACAGCTCCCCTCCCTCCATCCACCAGACTCCTCTCTGAGCAACTGGTTCACAAACCTCAAACCCACATCTCCCCTTTCTCTCCTCTCCTCTCCTCGCACTCGTTTTTCTTTTTCAAACACTCAGACCGTTTCTCTCTCCTGTACACTTTTCTTCTTTTTTATGATTTACGAATAAGGAGTCAAATTTCACTTTTTTTGGCACCGTTTCTATGTGCCTGCAACGGGTGAGAATCAGAGTCAGTTACGCCGTTTGTAAACTGAAACATGCCGAAATTAACAGCAACATTTTTCCACATTTAGCTCTAAATCTTACAAGATTTAGCCCATAGTTACTGACTGCAGTTAATACAACATTAATCAATCCTTTTTTTTTCTTTCAGAAACCGTAAAAGACAAAACAAGTGTCACACTGGCAGGGGGATGTGCTCAAAACTTCCAAATCAAATGCTGCTAACGGGGGAATAATGATTTATAGCACTCATCATTTCATAAGACGTAAGAGAGGCTGAGTAAGAGGTGGCCTCTCATTAAAACCAAATTTGGTTTTATGTACCAAACGCTACTTCTGCTGTGACAGATCAAAATGTCTGATGAAAAGGTGACATGAATCTGAGTCACATGGAAATGAAACAGAACCAAGTGCTCTGAATCGGGAAAAGTCACATTAAATTAGCTAACACAAAAACTGTGGACAATAAACATTACCATAACCTTTGGAGCAGTTATTTGAGATACTTCTGCTTAATTATTTACGAATTAATGATAAAATGTTTAATTCTGTGCTTTAGAATCAGTGCTGTAAATTCACCCTTTGTTGAAATTCTTCTAGCCTAGTGGGCATCGCTTGAAGCATGACAAGGGCACCATCTACAGGACAACAGATGTCAATGAATGCTTTGATGAGAAAAGAAATGCCGTAAACCACCGGTTATTGTTTTCACCGTTACCTTATCTCAGCCCCAGCAGGCAACAGAAAGAGGTTTTGGGATAACATGTCATAAAAACACCAAATTAAGAGATTCATTTTTCAAGAATGGTGCTCATTCCTTCAGTAGGTTTTCAGAGATTTGGGGAATCCAAAACAAGGAGCACCAATGTTGCTTTTGAGGCTTGTGGTGACTTATTACTTAATGGTGTTTTTCCATCTGTTATCCAACTCACAATGCTACACTAGCATAAAGTGGCCCAAAAGAGTAATCTGAGCATATAATTTCAGCACGTGTGTTCTGCCATGCATCACACTGAGGCTTTTGATAACTAACTGATCAAAAGTGAGAACACATAAAAATGCAAATTTCACATAAAATCTTGCTTATCCAGGTTTACCACATCCTTAAATTTCAGTCATGCAGTGATCATTATTTTGAGCAGTGGTTTGGGCTAACCACCTTCCATGACATTTGGTATCTGTACTGTTGTACTAATGGCAGGAAAACACATGCTGAACTTATCTTATGTGCCATGATGACAATCTCCTGTCCAACCACATCTAAGAAGTGGCCTATTGGATTCAAATGTGGTGACTATGGAGGCCATTTGAGTACAGTTAACTTGCTGATTTGAGCTTTGTGACATGAGTAGCTTCCCGCTGGAAGCAGCCGTCAGAAGATGGATACGCTGTGGGACAGACACGGTTATGGGGCGCCGTTTGTAAACTGAAACATGCCGAAGCTAAATGTGGAAAAATGTTGCTGTTAATTTCGGCATGTTTCAGTTTACAAACGGCGCCCCATACACGGTCAGCAACAATACTTAGGCAGGCTGTGGTGTTTAAATGATGCTTAGATGGTACCAAGGAGTCATTTCTGGCAAAGGTTTTTATGCTAAATGTTGCAGAAGTAATCAAAACTCCTCAGTCCAAGGACTATTTTTCCGATCTTCCTATCCAGTTTTGGTGAATTGTAGACTGAGTTCCTTTTTATTAGCGGACATGAATGGTACCCAGTTTGGTTTTCTGTTGCTGTAGCTCAACTGCTTCGGTTTTTGACATTTAGAGATGCTCTTCTGCATACCTTGGTGTTAACGTATGGTTAATTGATTTACTGTTGCCTTACTTTCAGCTCAAAGTCCCATTTTGGCCATTTTTCTCTGACCTTCGTCATCTGCGAGGCCTTTTCATCCAGAGGACTGCTGCTCATGGGATACTTTCTGTTTTTCACACCAGCCCTTCTAACACCTACAACCATGCCACATATACAGTCACTTAAAGTACCCTTTTCCCGGTTCTGATGCTCAGTTTTGACCATTACTATGTGCCTGACTGCACTGAGTTGCCGCCCTGTGATTTTGCATTAATGAGCAGATGAACCTGTGCACCTAATGAAGTGTAACAGGACGACTTTAACCCTTGTGTAGTGTTCACGTTTTTATGTCTGTGTAGATTCTCAGTCATCCAGGTCATGGTAATCTAAGGAGCTTGTAAAAGAAAATTGACCCCTTTTCTTAAACATCTTCAAGATACTTAAAGAAGTCCAGTCACTTTTCTTTCATAGCTCCTGAGATGTTCATGTTTTTGTTAGTTAGTCACTTTTTGGGGGTCTGGTGGACGCACCGCATATTGGGCTTTTTCAAAGAAAGAAAATTAAACCCCAAGCCGAACCTAAACCAACCTGATGCCTGCTGGGAGAAGAGAGGATGTTATCAAGCCTTAGCCAAGTGCCAACAGATGTGCTTCCCCTCACACACTGACCATCCCCTAAAGACAGAGCCTGATAGAGCGGGCAGAGTGGGCAGGAGGATCACGCCTGCCATGTCTTTATTGGTTTTACCTGTTTGCATATATTATTCCTGAGTTTGCTGTTGTATTTGGTTTGTCGTTCTGTTTTCTTTCCAGTGTTCCTCCCTCTGCTTCTCGTCTCCTCTTTGAAATTCATGAAATACTTTCTCGGACTTCTATCTTTGCAGCTGTGTGCTCTGCATTTGCTCTACATGACTGCCCCCTTTTGGACACACCGCTGTGTGCATGGGTTGGCACTGCCTCTGCTTCCCCTGAAATATGACTGGCCACCACCCGAAGACCACTGGTGACACTGGATTGTTAGAGTTAAGCACTGAAAGCATGAATTGGGACTCTGCAACTTAACTGTACATTTACTCAAATACTTTACTGAGGTACAGTTTAATGTATTTGTACACAAATATTTCTATGTCATGCCATTTTCGATATTTTGCATGTAAATATTGTATTTTGTACACCACACCATTTTTTAAAGGTTCATTTATTTTATTTTGCAGATTTTAAATTATAAATATGATAACAGTTTATTCTCTAATGATCAGAATTATGCACAGAATTAAAATTATGCAACTTTAAAGCAGTATACTCATTAATTTGAGGGAAATTAAGTACCGTATTTTTCAGACTATAAGGCGCACTTAAAATTCTTTAATTTTCTCAAAAATCGACAGTGCGCCTTATAATCCGGTGCCCCTTATGTATGAACTCTGGTTGTGCTTACTGACTTACCGATTTTATGTGGTATATGGCGCTTAAAAATCTGTCAAAAAATGTTTTAGTACGACTTTGGTAAGCTACGAAGCCGCACCGCTTGATGGATCGTCGGAGCATTACGGCTACCGTAGTTGGAATCCTCATCTGGGTCCAAACTCTGCTTCAGGTCCCAAAGTCAAACGAACACTGTGGCATCACTGAGAGTCAAAAATTGTCTAAATTCTTTCATCTGTAATAAAATGATCAGTGTTGCTGCTTTATCAGGTGTAACAATTAAGTTTAACATCCAGGCATCCGTGAAAACAGAATTTATTAAATTTAATGGAGTTAGAAGTCATAATACAGCATGTTCTGGTGTATTATGACTGAAAGATTTCTGAAAAAATTAAAACGTACAACTCTGCTATCACTTCCAACATAACTGAAGACAGAAAACTAGACAGTAGTGACTTTTGTAGGGTTACTGAAGTATAGTAACCCTACACTATAACAAGCTAGTATATAATGATTTGCTACATGATCATAACATAACATATATCATAACATAGCATAACATAAACACAGGCTGTGTCCCAAAACGTAGACTGCATCCACAAATGTGTCCTTCTTTTCCCCGAAATTGAAGGATCGGTTGGGTGTGTCCTTCGTGGCCCACCATATCCCAGAATTCATAGCACGGCCCAGCCAATTCCAGTTTCCAACAATGTCGGCTGCAACTAAGTTTTAATATTACTAATAGCTGTGTAAACTTCAAATTTCTGCTTGGTTTATCAAGACATCAGATATTTGCAAAAGTGCTCCAGTGTTTTTGGAGACATCTGTTACCCACTAGCTCAATAGCTAGCCGGGGGGTTCAATGGTCACTCGAGCCGGCGAGAGCAGCTGACTCCCGGCTTCATCGTTTCCAGACCCCCGCTGTCTTTCGCTACTTGGGTAAAACATGATATATAAGTCTCTCGGATAACTTTTTTGGTGTTTTATTTGTTCTGGAGTAAATCGGTTTGGCTGAGATCAAAGTTATTAGATTAGATTTGATTAAATAAAACTTTATTAATCCATCGGGTGGGTT
>NW_005187446.1:2919845-2920998 GCF_000239375.1 Pundamilia nyererei | reverse complement strand
GTTTTACTTTATCAGTGTGGTTTCATCTTTGAGGGACTCCGTCCTGTAAGAGAGACTCATGTTTGTTGTTTTAAATCACCCTACAAGAGTCGAAAAAGACTGACTTTCTTATTTACAGTGTTTTTCACAAGGGATAAAATGAAATGTCACCATCAGCTGTTCGATGACTGAGGTACTTGAACAAAGTATAACAGTAAAACTTTGCTTATTTTATTTTTTCATAAATAAATCTGTGAAAAATGGACTTTCTTCATTGGCTGGGTGGAAAGAAGACATGCTGTCTGCCACAGGATGTATAAAGATGACTGATTTAGTTGAACCCAGTTTTTGACCTTTTGCATAAACAGGTCTCAAAATGCCAATCGCTGGACTTTACAAAAATAAATTAACAATCTGTTGTGACTAGTGACTGTAAATAGTCAAGCTCCATATAATATCTTCTGCTTAAGAGTGTAAAAATATAGCTGTAGTGATAAAAGGATGCAAATACTATGCTGCTGCTATAACAAATGCCTCTTATTACCACTTGGTGTCGCAGTGTTTCAGTATTTGTATCTGTATTTCCTGGCAGAGCAGCCTCGTGGTGTGTGTGCACTCTCTAACCTCTCTTCAAAATTTGTATGGTTTCCTTTTAAAGCTAATTGCATAGCTCATCCGGGGCCAGCTTGTCTTCTGGTTGTCAGTACAATGTCTCGTGATGGTCAGCTGATGTCAGATTCATATTATGCTGAATTCCTCCTTTCCCACTTAAAGGAATGCTGCAGAACATCTTTTTTTTCTATCTCTGGCTTTTCCAGGGTCATCATGTGGCGATGGATTTCTGCCAGCGGCAGCACGCAGTGCACCGGGTTTACAGAGTAAACTCATAAGTGGCCAACACATCTTGAAGGACTCCATTTGCTTTGATTCATGAGTCCAGTGAGGGAAAGTTAATGATTATTGGAAAACTGACCTCACCCTCTCCGGCATTCCCCTTTCATTTACTGCAGAAATGACTTTGGTTTTCATCAGCGTCCTTGACATTATTGCCTCCACTTTCTTTCTTCATCTAGTGTCTCCCTACGCAGAATCCAGCAAGAGGCGTCAGATATTCCCATGAGCTCTATGCACAATGACTCAAAGAAACATCAAGCCAATATTATTTTTGCAATTA
>NW_005187446.1:2905943-2919712 GCF_000239375.1 Pundamilia nyererei | reverse complement strand
CACACACACACACACACACACACACACACACACACACACACACACACACACACACACACACACACACACACACACCACAGACAAACTGTTTCACACCGGTTGGCATTATGCAGGAGCCCATTAACATCAGTCATAAAATCAAATTTTTCAGAGTCACGCTGCTGTGACAAAACAGGTTAAATCAAAGCAGAGCAGATAACTTTTACAGCATTTAGCAACCACTGATGCACATTAAATATAATGTATTTATTTTATTCCATGCACAAGTAAGCACTGTTTTACTTTTTCTAGATCTTTCCCACAACTTTAAAGATGAAAACTGGTTAGACTTTAAGATTTATGGGTTAGTTATACCATGCATATTTGCATAATTTTATTAGACTTGATAGTATATTAGATGACCATGTTGTCTTGTAATTTCTGGTCAAAGAATAAGAAATACACCAGCAGAAACCGTTTCAAACTGCATGCGAGTTTCATAGTGTACAAAACAGCAGCAGAGGCTTTATGTTGGATTGATGTCTGCTGCTCAGTGTGTCTGCTTCGCCCTTTCCAGGCAAATCTGCATTTCAGCATGAGCTGAACATGGAATGTCCGCTGGGTGTACTACTTTAGTTGGCGGCTCTGTGGGATATTTTGCCTGTTGAATGATAAGTAAATCAACGTCAGACCTACAGTCTGGCTATGTAGATAGATAGATGCAGGGCTGTAGGAGACTATAACACCAGTGTGTTAAATTTTATCAGTACAGTACAGCAATTGTGATTTGTGGATAGTTAGACAGTAGTGACAGTGGGGTGTTAGTAGACAAGCCTTTTCCCCTTTCTGTCATCAGGAAGGGAGGCGTCCCCCCTGATGGGTGTGGTTGGAATTCTGCCAGTGTTTGATACTGGTGGTTGTGACTACGTGGCTTATTAAAGAAAGGTAAGCTTTTCATTTTAGTGATACCTGTTATTTTAATTGGTGTTGTTGGTCTTTGGGTTTCCAGTTTCTCCTACCTTCTGTGCACTGATGTCATGGCAGTAACTCATTGCATGGATATGGCATAGTTATTGATGGACTGGTTTGTATATTTCAGAAGCTGCTGATCTACTGGGATTTTCCCACAAAACCATTTAGGGTTTACAGAAAATGGTCTGAAAAAGAGAAAATATCCAATGGGTGCCACTTTTCTTAGTCAAAATAGCTTGTTATACCTGTCAGAGCTCAGAGGAAAATGGCCAGGCTGCTTTGAGCTCATAGGAAAACAAGCAGTTCAGATAACACTTGTTACTGCAAAGGTATTAGACGAGTATCTCTGAATGCACAAGAGCACACTAGAAGCTTGAAGCAGATGGGCTACAACAGCAGAAGACCACACCAGGTACTGCTCCTCAGCTAAGAATGGGAGACAGAGGTTCACCAACACCACACATTAAAAATTAGAAAAATGTTGCCTGGTCTGATGAGTTTCAATTTCCTCTGCAACATTTAGATGATAGAGTCAGAATTTGGCATTATGAAATCATGGATTGGTATCAATAGTTCAGACTGGTGGTGGTGATGTAATGGTGTGGGGATATTTTCTTGGCATGCTTTTGCCCATTAGTACAAACTGAGCATCATTTAAACAGCACCGCCTCTCTGAGTATTACTGCTGATAATGTCCAACCTTTTATGACCACAGTGCACCATCTTCTGATGGCAGCTTCCAGCAGGATAATGCACCATGTCACATAGCTCAGATTAAAACTCCAACTAATTTTTTCCAACATGACAATGAGTTCACTGTCATCAAATGGCCTCCACAGTCACCAGATCTAATACAGTGCCGTTGGAATGTGGTGGAAGAGGAGATTCGCTACATGGATGTGCAGCCACAAAATCTGCAGCAACTGTGTAATGCTATCAGGTCAATATGGACCAAAGTCTCTGAGGAATATTTCCATTTTTTGAAAATCAGAAAATATCTCCTGAACTTTATAAATGGCAACCACACAACCACATTCCAGACACAAGACAGAGGATTAGTTTAAAAGGAAATATGTTGAAACATGCTTACCTTTGTTAAAGTACAGCTGCATCCATCTGTTTCAGGTAGACACGCCACAGAGCAGAAAGATGATGAGACTTACATTGCTGATGTTCAGTGCCGTGACGCTCTCGATGTTTTGAAACCTTGTTCACTGAATGAGTTGGTCAAGTTCTGTCCTGATTATATTTCATTTTGTTGGTGGTTATGTCTTCTAACCCCAATCATAAACAAATAAAGCTGGGAGGCACATATGTGTTGTGTATACGGTGTATACGAGAGAATAAGAGCATGCTCTTGTGGTGTTAGCTATAGCAGCAAGAAGAGTTGTGAGCATTTCTGTGTCACGCTGACAGCCCGATGACTCATCAATGAACCAATTTTAAATTGTGTCTTCAGGATTCAAGATTCAATTCAAGTTCTTCAATTGAATCTTTGAAAAATTCCAACAATAACAAAATTTGACAGAAATAAAATAGTATTTTTGGATCTGTCTGGCCCTTAAGGAAAAAAAATTTAGGACCCGAGAGATGCAGTTGACCCTTCAGTTGATCCATCTCCCATTCACTGAAGCCTCACCAGAAATGGTCTCAGTAGAGGGGCTTCTGTCATAAGCCATTCTTATAGAAGGACAACAGGGAGAAAAGGCTGAGTTGTGCCAAATTTGTAGTTTAAATTATCATCAGTATGTACTGAGGAGGTCAGGAGAGAGGTGCAACAGTGAGTGTCTACAACTATTTATAAAACACGGTGGAGGCTCTGTCATGGCTTGGGTTGCATTTCAGCCAGTGGTGTTGGGGATATTTAAAAAACTGAGAGAATTTTGAATGCATAAAAGTCCCATCAGATTTTCATCCAACATGCAATACTATCTGGAAAACATCTGATTGGGAACAGCTTCATTTTTCAGCATGACAGTGATCGCCAAAACACTGCCCATACAGTAAAAGCATACCTGGATAGAATAACATACAATGATACACTACCAGTCATGGATTGGCCTCCCAGAGCCCAGACATCAACAATATCGAAGCAGTCTGGATAAGTATTCCTGAAGAATGAAATGACAAGAAATCTTACCTAACAGAGTTCAGAATGTGGAAGGAATAAAGGTGATCATGCCAAATATTTTTATTCTAGCAAAAGTCAAAGAAATGAGGGGCATCTCAAGACTTTTGAATGTCAAAATGTGTTCTATAATGACTAACACACCACTACACACACTGCGTTTACTATTTATTATGTATTCATGCTGTTGTAAAAGTGTTGGCTTGGTTTCTTGAAGACCAAACTATGAGGGAGAAAGAATTGGAAGAAGATCGTGAATTTCTTTGTGATCAAGTGGAACTCTTAATTAAAGTAGTACATGAAGGCAGTCATAGAGGCAGAACACAGACTGGGAATTGTTGGCATGTTCAGATTGGTACATAATCAGAAGAAGCAGTGGAAATGGGGTAGCCAGACAAGAATGATGAAATCTCGGAGCCTAGGTATAATAATTTGGCTTAATTTTTGTGACTGCTAAGACTAAATGAGGAAACAAGTGCAGATGTCTGTGTCAGTGCTTCCAAACGTCTCAATTTCTGCCAGTCTTGACTAAACCACACGTCTGGGCATTTCAGAGTAAAACTGGGTCAGCAGAGTCTCCAAAAGCCTCTGTTTTAGAGCTAAAAGTAGCATGTTGTGCACTAAATGCAAGTGTTGCAAACTTTCTAAACACTTTGAAATAAAGTTAGTGTGCCTGTAACTGTTACTTTGTGTCATTGCCTTGTTTGTGCATCTGTGTATTTCGGTGTAATCGTCTGAAGTGCCCTGACAGGAGTGGCATATTTGTTTAGTCACCGTGTTCAAGTATCGACAGTCTTTTTCCAAAATGGATTACTCCACCTTTAATTTGTTCCCACGAGGAAAGCAGTTGCACTATTTTTGCTCTTTCAGTCATGCACCAATTTCCGAGTAGCAGCTCTGGGAGTTTTTCATGTACACACATGCTTTATGTGTGTGTGTGTGCACATGCGGCAGCCAATAAGTTTTCACAAGGTGTGTTTCCTCCAACCCTGCTTCTCAAATCACAGTGCTCTGCAACCAATCAAATGACACCACAGCGCACCTCACCCAGCATTACGCTGCGTCCAGCTATGACTCGCTGTTCCCAAGTGTGCTTGAGCGAGGAAAGAGATGGAGAGAGTGAGAAAGGGAGAGATAGGGGTGGGGGGGAAGAAGTGGATAAACATGGATGTTAATAGACTGAAATGAGGTTTTCCCGCTCTAATAATTAAAATGAATAATAAGTACAAGTTCAGTCATAAAAAGCATTATGGTTGAAATATGTTTTTTCAGTTTACATGTGCACTTTTGTGTGCATGTTGTTTTGCATATTAATGCATGTGTGAGACTTTACTGAGTGCTGATCCTAAAAACAAGGAGTGAGTCATGTCGATTTAACAGCTGCAGCAGCTGTGATGCCTGATGGTCCCTCTGGACGCCTGCCTTCACACCCCCACCTCCATCTCTTTTGCACTGGACACAAAAAAACCTCAGATGTATGGATGAATGTATAAATGCATGGATGTGTGGATGAATGAACGAATGGATGTATGGATAGATGGATCTACATGTTGCGGTGGAACAGGGGACAGAAGACCAGAGGATAGGCCATATGGGTTCTATTCACATACGGGTTGCTTAAAGGCTGAAACATGATCTGTTTTTAAATGTCACACTTTTTTAACTGCACTGTCTTTTTTAATCATTTAAACATTAACAGTCTAAGCTGGGGAAAGTGCACGAATCCTTGGGCTAATCACATTAACAAAGATAACTGGAGTCAGGAGTATTTGAGCTACTCTGACTTACATTTTCAGTTTGCTTTGCATGCGCTGTGCCCCCACAAAAAGAGATCACAAGAGAAAGAGGCGAATGTCCTGAAGGAATTCTTAAACACCAAATAAGGATAAAAAAAAATAAAGCAAGACTGCCAACTCAAGGCTTAAATGACTCTTTATTAATAAGCAAATGACTGGAGCTTGTTCATTCTGTTTTGTGTACTGATGAAACTAAGGTGGGATTAAGGCATAAAAAGGACACAAGGCAAAATCTTGATGTTTACATATGGTGGGTGAGCTTAATGACTGCTTTACTGTCTCTGTGCCTATTTAGCTTTCCTTTATTGATGGGGAAAATGGATGCACAAGCACATAATTAGCCTGCAGTGTCAGTTCTTTGCAGCAAAATGTGCCCGACTGTCCTTCCTGTCTCTATAAAGTTCACCCTCCCTCTCTCTATCTGTCTTCAGATGCTATCTCCCATCTCCTCTGTGTCCTGCAGTGTATCTAGAGTTCACCATTAAGTCTGTGATCAGATTTATTACATTCTTCACCTCTACAAAGACTTCATTCAGTTCACCTCCAGCATACTGTAAGACTATTGTCCTATACTTAGAGAAGGATGAGTGTGCTCATGCTACACTGTGATTTTGCAGTTTGGAGATTCCCCTCAGTGAATAGACATGAGGAGCCTCAGCAAATTGAATCCTTGGCCTCATTGTGTATAAGTGAATTTGTCATCTTTTATACAAATAGGACTGAGACTGCCTCTTCAGTCTCTGACTCAGTGTCTCCAAGTCTCTCGGTTGTGCTCCTCTTTGATTTTATTTTCCTTAATGGAAGGACTCTCTGGCCAGATGTTAAAGTGAGGATATTTTGAAGTCTGTTGGTTTGAGTCAGTGGGTCAGGGCGCCAGCCGAATACTTTTGATTTCCAGACTTCTTCCTCTGACCTTTACTGCATGCCTTCCTCTCCCTCTCATGCCTTTTCTTGGCTGAATAACAAACTTCTAATTTAATGGAGGAGGATAATTTGATTTTTGTTTGTGAGCTTATGGATGTGTTTAAAACTGTAGATTTCCATGTTCTGCAGCCAGTCCGGTGTGTGTGTGGCATGATGTCATGTGCACTATTCTTGACCAGTCTTTTACAAGAGACCTCAAAGGTTCCTGGGTGGTCTAATAGTGTTTGCTACAGGAGATTGGTGCACTTTACCTTCAGATGTGTGTGTGTGAGTGTAAATCAATATCCCGAACAGTGACAGTGTAGTGTGTGAGGGTGTTTAACCTGTCACCACACTGCCACATGCATACTTTCCCTATGAATATGTGTATCAGGAAGATGTAGTGGGAATGTGCTGCTTTTTGCCAGTCGTGCACTCTGAGCACCCACAGGACATTTTTCTTTCTCTGACGCCTCCCACTCCTTTACAATCTAACCCAGAATGCACTTGACCCTTTTCCTCAGTAATTCCTTCAACCAGATCACAAATCACCTCTCTTGACTTTTGTGACACGCACTCAAGTATGCAGGCAAGAACACACTCAGCTTCTGCATGCGTGTAAGTCATTTATCAAACGCCACCCTGAGTCAGCCGTGGCCCCGGGGCAACTAAACTAACCTGCTCCCCCACAAACTTGGACAACACCAACATCTAGTTTCTATTCAGTTATCTGCGATTGCCCATGGTTACTTGTTAGACATGTTCAGGTGGTGTCAAGTTTCCACTTAAATCTGATGGATGAAGAGCAGCAGTTGTTAATCATTGTGTATATGCATGTCTGTATTTTTTTCCTACAGTATATCTGTTACTGTTTCTCTTACAGTGTTGGCGTGCAGTATATTTGTCCAGAGTTTGCCAAGGTATTCCCATATCTTCTTTTCCTTGCTATGTTTTCTCTAAAGCCAACAACCTGCAGAAATAACGATGCTGTCAGGATGTCATCAGCAGACACGAGTGCGCTCGGTGTCTTCTTAGTTATCCAGACTGCTTTTTTCACCTGTTTTTGTGCACAGTGTTTTATAAACTGCATGTAGAGTGTGGGTGTTGGATGGTGTGTGTGAAAAGTTGACAGAATGTGTGTTTTCAGTTTTCTCTGTGAAATGCATGTTTTGAAGGCGTTTTGAAGGGGGCCAGACAGCTGCCTTTTACTGCCCCAGGGGGCAATAAACAGAGAGGGAGGGGCAGTTATTTACCTTTTTTATTAGGGCAGGAGGCAGAGGAGGGGACTTTATTGGGGTCACACCGTAACTATACACAGCTGCAGGGCAAGAAGAGAAATAAAGATGAGATAGTTCTTTAAAGAAAAAAGTTTTGTCAACGCTAAATTCCTCCCTCAGGAATCCATCTGTACTTTTTTTCACTTATTACATGACCGTAAATGTGTGTGGGATATTGTTTTGTCAATTCCCCCCCTGCCTCTTCCATTTCCAGGACCCTTAATGGCCTGCTTGTTGTTAAGCACATCTGCTGTCAATCAGCTGTACCCTGTAATCCAAGTGGCATTTCCTGCCATTAGAGGCACGCCCACTGCCCGAACTCTGACCATTTGACGATTGGTCAAGAGGTTCAACGTCTGGCCCAAAAAGATCTCGGGCTGACCTCTATTTGTCCAGTAACGCTCCACAGTTGCAATAATATAAAATCCATAAATGAGGACATTTAATGGATTAGGCTGACCTGTCAGAGATTCCTTTTAACCTTTTTTCCAAGAAGATCAATACCACTCTTGTGGATAGTTAGTTAGCTTCAACAACCCTGCTCTTTGTAGAGGCAGAAACACCCAGCTACCAACACCTCTAAACATGAAGTGTAAGATAAAAAAAAAAACACATGTAAATAAGTAGGTAAGGTCCTAACATTTGGTATCTATAGACTTTTTTTTTTTTTTAGTATATCACATTAACTAGTTGTGCTGGTTTGGGCAATTTTGCTGCCTCTGACTATAAACAATTTTAAAGGCTTTAACAATTGGTGAGCAGATATCTGTTTCGTCCTCTGGTCATTGTTTACAAATAAATATGTTTTTTTAATAATAAAAAGCTAAATAATCATCAGGTGAAACCAGGTGAAACTCCACATCGACTGTTTACCTGCACATGCAACCAAAGCCTATGCAAATCTAATTGGTCAATAGAACTCGAACTACAGTAGAAACCTGTTGTCTACAGATTCTGCATTTTTATATGCAGACACATTACGTGGACAAAAGTAGTTGGCCATCTAAATCTTACACCTACAGGAGCTGCTTGGTTATGGAAATCCATCCACTCCTGGTGCAGCTTTTGCATTGCTGTTACTGCCAGACTGGGTTTGAACTTATATTATATACGTTATTGAATCAGCAGAGTCCTGGAAGCCAGATTACTTAAATCAATGTGTCAAGCCAAACACATATAATAAAGACATACGTGAAGGCTGGGATTTCCTGTAATTTTCTTCTCCTAAATTCAAACATAACTGAGCTTACCCTCTGTCTGAAAAACCTTAGAAACAATGTGTCTATTTTGAGCAGGATACGTCCTTGAAGATGCATATCAAACAAATACGTAGGACTGCTTTCTTTATTCTGTGTCTCAGATTAATTCTGAAAAGCTAGTTTGTGCATTTGTTACTTTTATGCTGAGTTTTTCCTTCCCACTATTGCAAAGTGCTTGCTCGTTGTGGTCGGGGTTTTCTCCAGTACTGTAGTGTCTTTACCTTACAGTGAAAAATGACTTGAGGCAACTGTTGTCATGATTTGGTGCTATATAAATCAACTTGAATTTAATTGAATTTGTTCCTAAATGCTTCCCCTTTGCCATAATATCACTTACAGCTCATTATTATACTCTTGGATTGGTGCATACCAGGTGTGGTGTGACCCAGTACTTTTGCCCATATAGTGGCCACATGTCTAGGCCTTAAATATGTAAAGGTGGAATCAATCTTTTCATCTAACTCTTGACTGGAAAGTGAGTAAGTGGATTAAAAACACAACATATCCCTGAAGTCAAGCAGCCTTTTAGGGCTTTAAAAGTATGAATCATTTAACCAACTGGCAAATAATATGGAAATAAAAGAAATGAGAGCCAGCTGCCAGGGAAACATTGCAAGATGAAACTGTGAGAGAAGAATAAGGAGGACATGTGGCACCGAGATGACTGACAGAGAGAGGGAAGGGAGGGACGGGAGGTTGGGAGGAAGCAAGACTAAACGGGAGGGGACAGACAAGTTATTCTAGTTGCAGACAGCTGAAAGCAAACCCAAAATAAGATGGAGCCGTCTAATGGGCACACATTCTGCAGCTACACTCACAAACCATAAAACACTGCTGGCACTGTTAAATGCGCTTCTGCTCCTAATGGTTTTCAACACAGGAGAGCAAAGAGTCGAGCTGAGTTAATGTCGTAGTTTATTGTTTTCCCATAGAAAGTGTTGTTTCCTACGATCACATTTCGTATAAAAGAGACACAATGTAAAAAACGACTCTAGCGTAGTAATAAATATAAAATGTCATCATGAGATAGAAAAAGGTTAAAGTTGTGAGGGCAGGGCAACAGAGAGGACAGAGGGACACATCAAAACTGACCCGGAGACTGAAAGAGCTCATAGATTGGTTTACACGTCTACAAATATAGTCTCACAGCCCATCTCCTTCCACACACACACTCAAACACACACAATGCCAAATACACAAGATGTTCCTTAGCAAGTCTAATACAATGCAGAAGACATATTCATGTTCAAATCTTCAGCTGGTCACGTTTGATGGGTCTGGAAAGACAGACGGATAGCACAGTAGCTAAGACTATAGTGCACATGTGACATGCTAGATATAATTACCACACCTATTATATAGTGAAGCTAACATGGATGCTGGAATAAAACTATAGGCTGCTATTTCCCAGCTCTGACAAAGAGGAGCAATGACACAAAGCGGTGATGCTGACACGGGGTGCGCTGAAAGGGCGAAAAGTCAGAAGTGCTCTTGTTCATTGTTGTCGTTCGTAGACTCTGGTGCATATCACATCATCTGCTCTCATGGTCTGAAAAGAAAGAGAGGGCAATGAGGGCAGTTAATGAGGATACTCGCACACACTGAGGCAAAAGTACTGGCATGGAGTTAGCCATAAATTCATTTTTAAAAAGTTAAAACTTTCACAGAACAGCCATTCATGTTAATCCACCCTAAAAGTCCAATTTTTATTGCCTCCAGCAGTTATGACTAACATAATGTCACTGTGCCAAACTGTTTTGACCAATCACTGTGTGTGCAAAGAGTAAACACACTTTGCTTTCTTTCCCTCTCTCTCTTACACACACACAAACACTACAACTACGCTGGCTTCTAAAAACCAGTTGTGGGTTTGGTGCTTAACAAGACTTCAGGAGTCTTAAATGTGAACTATTTACTGCCAGCCCTCAAGCTAGCATCTCCCCATAAATACTTACTGTGTTTGCAATTTCTGCACTTTAAAAACAGTTTACTCCAGACTGAAGCCTGCGTGGTATCTTATCTCTAGCTGAACTGGTTTACTGAATTTTAATTAATGTAATTTAATTTAATTACATCAGAAAGTTTGTTTTAATCAACATGAAGTGCTAGCTGGGTGGGGTTCCCCATTAAGTGCAATTATGCTTCTGTGTTTATGTTTTCATTAGATTAGTATTTTATTGTAAGAAGGCAGCAGATGTAAGTGGACTCCAAAAAGGTTATTTGAGCACAATAACTCAACTCTGTGTGGTGAGTGTCTTGCAAACACATGCAGCTAATGTCAGAAGTGCAATGCTACAGCCCATGCAGCCCTCGTTGCTATAAACAAAAGAATATTTCTAGGTTTCACAAGTAAAACAAGATCCACGTAGCAGCTTTTGTCGTGGTCTGTTTGTCAGCCAGTTGTCTTGCTGTGACACGGAGTACACACTTTGTTCATGTGATGACAACTGAACTGTCTTCACGACAGCTGAATAAAATTTTGCTGATGGCAGAGTTTAAATAAGGGGAAACAACCTGGACTAAAGGACAAGTGCCCAACCCCCCCCCCCAAACTGCAGTACTTTGATTGGGCACTTGAGGCTGGCACCAAAAGTAAGCCAATCCCCACAGACTGTAATTAAAAGATGGGCATAGTCAACGTGAAGATAACCTTCTTATCTTCATTTTTGACTCGAATGAGGACCATGATTTAGATATAACATAATTATTGTGTATTAAAGTTAAAAGTGCGAACTGAGAGCATAAACTCATTGGGGGAGCATTTAATGATGTCATAGATCATGTGAGCTCAAGAGCTGTTGCACCCATAGACTTCTACACAGCTGGACTTCTTTTTGTAGCCAGAGGAGTCATGAGCTATTAGGTATTAGAAAACAATGCAGGGTTAAAGCATTTCTGCACTTGGTTTACGAGTCCTAGAACTGATGAGCATCTATTTTATACAGCCTGTAGTTGATCCACATAGACAAAATAAACAGGTTTACAAACTGGTCTCTCAAGCTAATTTCCCCCTTCATGGCCACTATGTTAAGGGTGTAGCTTCTTCAACTGACTGGTAGCTCATGCAGATGTTGCTGGTTGGTGACTGCTGGGTTACTGAATTGGACCATGTCACTGTGTTTCTTGTGCTATATGCTGCACAGCAGTTAGCAAATGTCTGTGTGTGTGTGTGATCCTGTATAAATTAGGGATGTCAAATTTCCTGAAATTAGCTGACAACTTCGCACCTCATCCTATGGTCCAATTGCAATTATTTATGGCTATAAAATGATAAATGGGGATGTTCACAACGCTAAGGTCAAGGCTTCAAAGTGTACATTGGAGGCAGCACAGTGGCAATGTCCATTTTTTATATACAGTTCATAGTTCATAAGATTTACTCCTTAGCCACTTTTTAAATAATGATCTTTAAAACACACTTTAAAAAATTTTTTTTTGTTAATTTCAAGTCTGAAAATTCAGTTTAGTAGTAGATCAGTAGTGTATAGTGTACAATAATTTGTGAACTATAATCTATGGTAAAGCTTTGCACTTGTTAGTCTCCAAATCTAAACTCTTGCTCAGGTGATAGTTTGTGTGTTTTACCAAGATCAGCTTGCTGTCACTGGTGATCTCTCGGGTCCAAGATGTCTTAGGCCCCTCTCCTTTCTGCAGAGTCTGCTCACAGCTGATCTTGCTGTCTGTTTCCCAAAGTGGAAAACTCTGAAAAGCCATTAGACCCACGAATGAATGCACAAATAAATGGACACGAATAAATACAATGCCATTTGTAGGGAAGGGAACTTAATGAGGGAGTGTCTAATAGAGAGAGAGCACAAAAAGGCTTTAGCAGGGTGATCACTGAGAGGTGATAACTCGTGATGCGCTCATCGTTAGTAGAGCGAAGCGCTGGCTGGGTTGCATGTGTTTGCTTTGGAAACGGCTGAACAGAGGCCATCTATGGGAAATTGGAGAGAGTAGCGGGGAGAATTAGGGAGGGACAGAGGGTAGCAAAGGGCAAGTAGGGGGAACGGAGGGAAGATGGGAAGTTGAAAGGGATTGTAAAGTGTGTGAAGGAGTGCAGTGTAGCATGATAGGCCTTCAGAGACCAAGGGAGGGGTAAAGCTGTGCTATCAGTCCAAATATGATGAAAAGCCAAATTAAACAGATTGATGTAATCTACACAGCTCCCACCCATATCTACTGTGTATTTGGTTATGTATGTGTGTGTCCATGTGTAGTCCAAGAAGAGATGAAGTGCATTTAGTAATATATTCCTGTCCATATTTTGTGTACCATGCAGGGACGCCCATCCACAGTGGTCTCATTGAACTCCTGCCCAACAGTGAAGGTGATGTGGGTGGTTCGGACTGTGGTCGATGTTTTAATAGAGAGCGTTTCTCCATCCTGAGTAATCTCCACCAGGGGCTTGGAGGCTGCCTTCACTGCAATCTTGCGTAGCATCACGTTCACACCTACACAAACAAGCAACAGAAAATGCGAAAGAGCATGTGTGAGAAGAGATTTCCAGAAAAGACAACACATAATGACAAAAAAACATAGTGCCAATGCTCTTACACAGCTAAATGCGGTGCCTTGAATTAACACTACTGCTTCCACTAAAACTAAAAATATTCCCTGGGACATTGGTAAACTCAGTTCATGGAGATGGATCTTTTTTTTTTTTTCCTGTGCTTGTGTATTAGAGTGTAAACAAAAACACAAGCAAACAAAGACAAGCAAGCCCTGTATCGGCTGTGTGGTTGTGTTTGAGTGTTGTTGTGTTGCTGCTTATCTGCAATGTCTTTCTGCACACACGGGGCAAAATTTGGAGCAGACTTGAAATGCCCAGTGCTTTCCAATAATGATTGCACAGGAAACAATGAGGTCATATGACAAAGCATGCTTCAATCCCCCTTCACAGACTTAATCATCGTTGCGGCCATGCAAACACACGCTTACTGACTTTAACACTCACACCGTGATTGCGATTTGCACTTCCTGAAGTGTAATCTCAGTTATTCCCCTTTTTTCTGTTTCTAGAGAAAAAGCATAACTCATTCAATATTTTGTGTGACGGTAAAAGGCTTCTCCATATGGGGGCAGTTTGTGGTATGTTGGTCATCTGTAGGGGAGAGTGAGGTAAGATGAGCCAGTGGGTAAGTTGAACCACCCCTTGTATCTAGGTAACTGTGTTCATGTTTTGTCATGTGACCATAAATCCAGGAAGCACTCATCATTTCCATCCTGCTATATTAAAGAGGAGCACATTGGAGAAGGGGTAAGTCTGTATTACACAAAAAAATGTTTTCTGCTTGTCAAAGTAAAATTTCTGCATATCAGGTTAATTGACTGTAATATTAAAACAAATGTATCTGTGTCTAAAATGATATATTATACATGTTGGTGGGTTTCTAAAATATAATATCATCTGAAGAAGTTTTCTAAAGATTAGCCTAAATTGCTAAACCAGCCC
>NW_005187446.1:2902888-2904696 GCF_000239375.1 Pundamilia nyererei | reverse complement strand
GAAACCACCAGTTTCCAGGTTTGTTCTCACAGGTTTACAACTGTTAAAATGGTTTGTTTTCACAATATGATCAGTTTTACATTTTAAAAACTACATGGTCAGTTTGCCCCAAGATGGCTCAGTTTACCCACTGACTAGGTTCAATTTACCCCTAATCTGGGGCAAGTTGAGCCAAAGGAGCTTTTTTTTTAATAGGTCATTATTTTGGGCAGCGTCATCAGACATAGATTCTGATCATTACATTTGAAAGGAGACATCCTGAAATAAAGGAATATGTTATCATTCTATTTCTGTGTCATTTTTTCTCACATCCAGGGCAACATGAGTAAAAAGTGGCTCATCTTACCTCACTCTCCCCTATTTCACAATGATTTCACGAAAGAGTGACCAGAACAGCACTCCCAAGAAAAAGACAAGTCACGTAAAATCTAACTAATGTTAGTGTTTGTTAACTTTAGCCACACTTATAAACTAATCTGCAGTATTACTTTTAATAAAATTAATTTCCCCAGCCTTTTTTCCCACTGAAATGTGCTTAAAAGTTTTTTAAAAATGTGAAGGAGGAAAAGGTTTGTCCAATAGTGATTATCTGAAAAGGGGAAGGAGGAAAAAAATGATGTTACCCCGTGGGAAAAGAGAGGGAACAAGGAGAAGACCGGTGTGGGGGAGGGAGGTTGGGGGCCTGGGCAGACGAGGGGCAGCGGTCTGCGTGTGGTGTGCGAAGATCTCTGTCCAAGTGTGAGGGGAAGTGTGTGTATGCCGCCCAGTGTGTATCTGCTGCGAGTTGGGTTTCACACTTCTCACCTCTCACACATTCCCACCTGTCACCAAGTGTAAATATATACAGAGAGAAATGCACAGTCATTTGCCATGCATTGGGTTGTCCAGCCTATGCCCTGTGTATAATTTGTATGCACTGTACAAGCAGCTTCATATATATAAATGCATTGTGAGCTTGTGGTGTGCAGATGAATGTCCACTCATTGGAAAGACATTATTTTGCAGGAATTACTTATACCTTTTTTGCTCCAGGTAATTATTAATACTTCCAAGTACTTAAATATTATGTTATGCTAATAATTCTCAACATTTCAGGGGGCATTTGCAGTATGTGTGTGTTTACATTGTGGGACGACTTGCTTTATTTCATTTGGTTATATGAATACTTTTTGCACCCCTCCATGCTGTGACGGGGTGGCAAAAGTTTGAAAATGTGATTATTTATTTACTTTTTATTATTGTAAATCACTGCACATCATAGCTGCTACTGTGCATTTATACATGTGCTTTATAGCTTTACTCACAATGTAGCCTATTTTCAGTTTTTTCCCCCCACAGATACCATATGTAATGACTCCTTGTGCACGACCAAGGATAAAAGCCTAGAAGTGAAAATGTGGCCCCCATCAGTTTTTTGTCTTAGACGCTGCTGGCCTGCCAAAACCTTTGGAAGCCACAGAGGGATACGAAGGTTCTCAAGGTATTCCCCGCTGTTAATTTTTGTGACCGAAATTCTTTAATTCACACAAGTTTCACCACTGGGGGACAAACACAATTTCAGACAGACGGTCAGGGTCAGAGGTCAAAGATCATAGGGCAGAGGAAGCATTTGGGACATGGAGAGACGAGGGTAGAGGGAGGAGAGCTGGAATGAGGAAAGGAAGAGAGGATCGATGGAGGGAATAGGGTAGTAGGTGATGACAGTATGCATCCAGCTGTGCTTTGCCTCCAATGAAACCAGGGATCAGAGCCCATTCCCCTCTGTCAGTCATCCCAATGTAGAGGTAAATTAAAGGAACACATGCAGT
>NW_005187446.1:2864259-2902627 GCF_000239375.1 Pundamilia nyererei | reverse complement strand
AAAGAAGAGTATTTAAAAAATCAGGTGATGAAAGTATATCTTAAGAGGAGATTTAAAGGTTGCTACAGGCGCTCAGACCTCTCTTTTCATCGAAAAGTCATAGAAACGTCCTTTTAGACAGACAGTATACGCATAAAATATCCTGTCCTCGCATTATTGCGCACGGTGCCATATTTGCCTTTGGTCAGAATAATCTGGATCAAACAGACGTTAAAACTAACCGGTGGTCTTTCATTTGTGTAGTGGTGGTACGGGATTCATGTAGTTCAGTTACCTCTATATGTGTAGGTAGCTAAGAGACTAAGATAAAGGCGGTGTTGTTGGCGCTTTGCGATAAAACGGATTCCAGGTGTGCACTGCCAAGTCATCTAATGAAAATTGGCTACTAACGACAGATGCGCGCCTGTAGTGCGGCCTACAGGCGCGCTCACGCACACACTGGCCGGTTTACAAATGAGCCAGACAAAAAAACAGCGTGGATCTCAGCGGCAGGTATTTGTTCTTCTCTCGGACTGTCACTTCGGATAACGATGCCACTGTCCTGCACTGTATTGTGTCATAACGGTCCTCTTTAAAAACACACGCAAACAATCTGAGGTTGAGACACAGACAGATGTGTCGCCGTTTGTCTCTATTGTGTTAGCAGGGGAGGCCAAAAGGGGAGATGAGAGAGGATAAAAAAGAGAGGGGGCTGGCTGGGGGCCAAGAACGGAGTTTGGGGTTCTGCAGCAGAATGACAAAGACCCCCCACCCATGCAGTACGCTGGTGCACGGACGCAGAGGTAGACTCACAATGTGCTGAGAAAGCTACAGTTTGAGCTGACACATCTGATCTGTCTCTATGAACAGAACTAAAAGCTTCACCAGGAACCACTGACGCATAAAAACGTTCAAACTGCCACTTACAGTGATGATGATTTAAGAAAAAACAAACAAACCTTGCTTCACATTACTTACCTAACACTTTCAAGAGTTCCTCAAAATTTTCAGAGCTCTTCATCTCCCAAGTGCCGGAGAAATCTGGGATTTTACGCTCCATGTTCGGCGATAGTTTGCTTAGTGGTGTGGACTAGATAAGCTGTCAGGTCCTGGGCTGCAGTCAGTGCGCGTCTGTGCGTCAAAAATGAACAAGTTGTGTGTGCGCCAGATGGCTTGGATCTGTCCGTGACTTGGTTTTGCCTTCTTCCCGGGATGAGAGACCTACTGACAGCAGCTCTTATCTCATCTATCTAGCAGTGCACGTTATAAGCATTTGCACTTCAAATGAATGACACGGAGCGCAAAGATACTTGTGTAGGGATGCACACGCCCCTTTCTGAACGGACACGCCCCGGAGGCCGACAGATTACAGGCACAGGCCCACAGTGCTTTAACCTGAGAACACCCCAGCAAGCACTCTGTGCACTTCGGCCCAGGGAGACGCCGTTTGGAGACCCCTCTCATCCATACGCGCACCTGTCACCACCCAAACTAACCACTCCCCGAAACTCCCGCGTGCTCTGTTTATTAGGTGTTTAGCCACTTACTTTAGGCAATTACATTAACTACATATTACCATCAATGTTGTCATTGCAAAACAGAAAACATGTCGTCTTGGCAGGGCGGCGCAAAGGAAGAACAAGTCAACTGCCAACCTGAAGAGATGGCGGAGCAGTTTGTGTGGGTGTGTGATGAGAGCGAGAGAGAGAGAGAGAGAGAGAGAGAGAGAGAGAGAAAGAGAGAGTGAGAGAGGGGCCAAGTTCATCTCCCAGCCTCCAGTACGCCCTGGTTCTGTGTCATAAAAATATGAGCAGAGGTAATGGGATACATCTAACGGCTGCAACTGGTGGGCTAGCCTGCGTCAGAGGAAAAAACAACCCGAACCCATGAGGGAAATATATTACGTGGGGCTGGGATTAAAAATAAAAGGTGGTATTGGCGCAGGTCAGCGGTGGCTCTCCTTATTAAAGTTTTTCGCCCCCCGCTGGCGGAAGAAAGAGGAGGGGAGGAGACGCGTCAGGCGGGGTCAGGGGCCCTGCGGGGTCGGAAGGTAGTCCTATAAAGAACACACGGAAATGCACACGCACACACACCGTATGTATGCGCGCTCACGCACGCGCTGATGATGGATGGCAACTGGACAAAGCAGACGTTAACTATTGACTCTTGATGGATGAACCCATCCGCTAATTCTGCACGGCGAATTAGCGCGAGGTAACCCGGGCGACTTTAAAGCGCGGGCATTAGCCCCCATACCCCCCCCCCCTCCCCCACGGCTTAGGATATAAGCTTCACGCACACACCGGCTCAGTGTCAGTGTTATAACAAAGACACAGTGACTAACAGAGGTCAATAACAGTGTCAGATTGATATTTGGTAACCTGATATGCGCTTTTGCGCACAGCTCTGCGTTCAGTTGCTTTGGTTTGCATCGGGCCCGGCGGGTCTGTTTGATGTGAACAAAGCTTGCTCTCATTGTTTCCTTCATCCACACACACACACACACACACACACACACACACACACACACACACACACACACACACACACACACACACACCTAACATCTAAGTCACTGGCCACACACCATGCCACAATCACAGCATGTCCTCACAAGACACCCATATTAGAGGTGTAATTTGCACTCCAGTCTTCTCTTTTTCTTCTTCTATGTCACTCATGTTTTTTGTAAGCTGGCTTGCCTCTTCTTCTTTTTTAAACTCTTTAACAGTTTTCTCTTATATTATTAAATCAAAACACCTGATAGTGAAGTAAAAAAGTGAAGTTTATTACTTAGATCAATCGAAATCCACATGGGAATCTTTATATTAAAGCACAGCATCTGTGGTGGTCTGTGGTTCAGAAAAGAGGACATGATCACGCCCCCAGTTTAAAGGTGGCTGATTCAAACCACCAAGGTTACAAAGGACAGCTGGCTACCATGGAGTAATTCGTCTTCAGCGTCATCACAGGCCATTACCGCTTTAGCATGACATAACAAGAAATGCATCAAAGGCCACTGAATGAAACAGACAGTCATGCAGTATAGGACGATAGCCTCACCCATGTTGTGTGTGAGCTGTTCAGATGGGGGGGGGGGGGGGGGGGGTTGATAAAGAGCTCTGAAATGTGTGTGATGCTGCATGTCAGCACGTGATGACAAAGCAAAGCTCAACATTCAGATCCACTCAACCGTGCCCCGCTCCTCTCAGCCTCTCTCTTGCCCCCCATTCCTTCCCTCCATTCCTCTTTTCCTTTCTGTCTCTCTTTTACCTCATGCTACTTTCTCCCCCCCTTTCTTCTCTTTTTCGACCTTCTCCACCTCCTCCTCCTCCTGTCAAGCTTTTGTTCTTTTGTTCTGCTTTGACACATTCCTCAAGCATGTTGAGGAGAGGGAAGAGGCAAAAACAGAAGGGGAGAGGATGGAAAGGAGAAGAAAAAAGGAGGGGGGGCTAGTTAGTGAGAAAGTTAGAGACTGAAGTGCATGTCAATTTTTGTCTCTTTGTTGTGGGGAGAAGGATAGGGAGAGTGAGTCAGCAAGAGAGAGCAAGGAGATCAAAAGCCAACAGCGATGGAGAGGTTAAGAGCAGTGGATGAATGAAGGCGACAGATTAAGATCTGTCTTCGGAGGTGTAAGAAGTATTATTTTCCTGCTCCTGCGCCAACTTTATCTAAGCTGTTTCCTTATGTTCCAGCTATTATCCTCACATATACTGTTTACTTCTTTTGTTCTGTCATCTTCATCTTTCTGTGTTCTTTCTCATACCAAGATTATTATTGGTAACTGATATCACCAACTGCCATCACAGAGACTGACAGGCAGGCTGCACCATGTGCAATCTAAACAGAATCTCTTGTGTCCTGTCATTTTTGGCTCTTATCAGCATGGCTACAAACATTCAGCATTTATAGAAACAATAACATAAAGCAGCAATAATACCATGGAAGAAGAGTACGACGCAGAAAAAAATTCGGGGTTCTGTTTGAGAAATAATCATACAATTAGTTTTGACAATGAAAATATTTACTATTTCCAGCTTATGCACAATCAGATTTTTCAAACTTTCTAACTAATGTGACTAAATGACATCAGCAAAAGCTGATAATAACTAAGCCAGTGTTTTCATCAAATCAAATGCAGCAGCAGCAGCAGGGGTGACACACATGCAGCTTCCAGGCCACTAAGGGTCCAGTAGGTCCCCTTGGCTGTGTGTCTTGTGTCTCTGCAAAGTAAAAACTGCAGAGACATAGAACAGACGCATCACTGGAGTTTTAGCTGTCTCTTGTCCTGCAGACACCTTTGAGACATTGCCCATCTGCAACCTTCTTATCGATCAGGACATTAACCATGCTGCACCAGTAAACCAGTTTAGCTAAAGGGTTGTGCTGAAGAATTTCTTTGATTTATGACACTAGTGTTTCTTTGCCTTGACAACAGACAGCAAAAATGCAGGAAAACTGACGTATTTGAAAAATTCTGCATAGTTTGTAGGACATCAAAGGTTGTGAATAATCACGATAATATAATAAACCTGTTTTCTAAATTAATCTTTCTTTAAATGAGAACCTTTTCAGAATGTACTTGTACTTCTTTGAACTAATAGAAAGGGAAACATTTGGAGATGTGTGGTTTCAGAGGGAGTGATGGGTTCAGTTTAATACTTCAATGGCTTGAAATTGGATCACACAGAAAGGAATGAGGATGCTAAACAATTGGTTATGTGGAGCCTGCTGCACTTTGCCAAATGCTGTTAAGGAAGGTTTGTTCATTTCTGTGATGAGAAGCACAATTAATCTGAATCCTTTACACGGTTGTTTAATTAGAATAAAACTGGGCCGACTGTGACACTGACATCCTTGGTGATACCATGAAACAGTTAAACGAAATCATTTGGTTAAACACTCTATACCCTGCAATCCTCACAGTTGTGTCGCTGGCAGCAGAGAATTTCCAGCTGTATTTCCTTCTCTGTGTTACATTTAAAACAGACTGAGCCTTGTATCAACACTCTCCCTAGGGTGACCTGTACCATATCTCCACACTCACTTCCTCTTATGCTGCGTATTGTTTCCTATTTCCTCTCCTCATTCAAATGACACAGATTTGAACCATATCTGTGAAAGTTACAATCTACAGACTATTTACTGTTCCAAAGTTTCCTCATGTGGTCATGAAAGAAAACAGGAAAAAAGCTCACACCATATTAAATTTAATGCAAATTGTATCTAAAGTATGTCTAAAATGTGGGTGTCCTATTTCAGATGTCTTATCGTATTTGTGTTGCAATAAGAATAAAAAAATATAGCGACATGTATGCACAAGTTGGAGCCTGTGGGTGTGAATGCGATCAGTCGGGTTAAAGCCACACTTCAGTGGCATTCTCCACTTTATCATGCCGATGACCTCCAGTAAAAATTCTCACCCACTAACCTTAGTAATCCCAGATGTGAACTTGACCCAGGCCTTCCAAACTGCCAGCTCCTGGAAGTCATTATTACTGGCCTTTACCCTCACAGGAAACCACTGGGCAAGAAGTGCACATGCCTGCAGACTAACATTCCCCAAATTACCGTATCTCTCTTTTATGATTTAACCCTGGGTCCGTGTGGGCTTGAGACCTCCCCAAAGAGTCATGAGATGAATCGGGCGTCTTTTAGATGACTAATAGAACAGGAAAGAACACAAAACATTTACGTGACACAAGACTGTGTCTTTTTCTGTAATCTTTTCACTTTTTGCACAAAATGCATGACAGCTGAACCTCTTCCAGCCTCTAAAAATTACATGCTGAGACATAAATACGTTTAAAGGGGGTCACAGCATTAAAACATTTGCGAACCCCTGCTCTGTGTGACTTTCACAACAGTTGCAGACACACATGTTCGCAGCCAAAAGTGTGTGCAGCACTGTTGGCTGCTGGCATGCTGACCCAGCAAACCATATGGGGCTGATTAGAGATGGCAGTATTTAACTGTGTACATGGAAGAGAGGCAGAGAGATCAAACCAAAGAGCAGAGGAAAGATAAGAAATTAGAAAAGTTAAGAGTGCACGTCTGTATGTGTAGCATGTTTAGATATCTTTGTGAGGACCAAAAATTGGAATTCTACTATCCTTGTGGGGACCAACAGTTTAAGGGTTTAAGGGTTTAAGGGTTAGGGTTAAGCGTTCACTTTTGATGGTTAGGAGCAGCAGCTAGGGAAAGCATTATGTCAAAACATGAAAACAAGTTTGTGTGTGTGTGTGTGTGTGTGTGTGTGTGTGTGTGTGTGTGTGTGTGTGTGTGTGTGTGTGTGTGTGTGTGTGTGTGTTTCCCCACATAACGGTTACTCTTTCCTTATTATTTTTCTTGGTAATGGAAATCATCAGACACAGATTGTTCCTGACACACACACACACACACACACACACACACACACACCACATCATCGTGCAAGGAGTTTTGCATTTAAAGTATCACTAATGGACACTGTGTGTGCGCGCCTATGTGTTGCATACATGAGACTGAACCTCTAGATGCCTTTGCAGTTGCAGCCAGACGCCTGTATTACTCACACTCTATTCGTATTGTCCTTCAGAGCTCCTCCCTGCTTTCGCCCCGCTCCCAAAACCCCCTCTTCTCTTCTTCTCTCCCCCCTCGTCTTTGTGCTTCTAATTATCACATTTGTTATGAGCCGGTCTGGACAGCAGGAGAGCAAGAGCAGGGAGAGGTTGATTAGGAAGGGGAGGAGATGGCTGTGACTGTGAGCACTGAATGAAAAGGAGCTGGAGAAATAGATTACGTCGAGCTTGTCTTTATTTGGTCCTCCTTGTGTGTTCAATGCTTGAAGTTTTCCCTGTGTTTCCCTGTGTACACTGTCACCTGCACTTAATCTGAGGTGACAACTGCACTGAGTGATGCTGAATTGTCGTGCAGCCAACAGAAGACAGCAGATGAGAAGGATGAAGAAGAAAAGAGGAGAACAGTGAGGTCAGAGAGGCAAAGAAAGGAACTGAGGGAGGCTGAGGTGTTCATGAAGAAGGTTTTGTGAAATACAGCTAGCATATGTGGACTGGAGAAAAATGGGAAGCTGAGAAGACAAACAAGAGCTGGTTCCCATACTTTTATTGCTTTTCACCTTATTTTATGTGTTTTGTTTTCCTGAAAACCCCCAAAAAGTTCAATAAAAGTCCAGCCCTGCTTTTATCGTATCAGCCCTCCTTCTTCTTGCATCCTACGACTCTGCCCCTCCACCCTCGCTCTGCCTCTCACTCCGCACTCATTCTTTTATTCTCCCGCTGCCTTTCCTCTTTGACCCGAGTCAACGATTGTTGTCCACTTTTGCTTTTTCCTCAGCCACGATTGTGTGTCAGTAGTGTCTCCAGAAGGCAATGTTCTCATCTGTTTAAGTTTGTCCGTGCATTTGTGCACATATGGATGCATGCACGACTGGACAGTATGTGTGCATGCGATGATGTCATAGATGAAGAATTGCTATAGTTAAATACTTGGCGCAGGTCACCCTCTGGTCACTGTTGCTGTACGTGATCACAGTGTGTCCCCAAAGACTCTACAATTAACTGACACAGTGTCAGATTTATGCTTTATTGTTCTCTCGATTGCTTTGAATAGCAGTAGATCTGCATATCAGTGAGTTTGAGGCAGAAAACTGGAAAATGGCATTAAGCTCTGTGATTTCTTCACTGATCCTCTGACTTTGCCAAAGACGTGTGAGAAAATAAATGCTCAATATAAGGTTTAAAAAGCTTTTATTCACCTGCCTTTGCAAAAACATGATGGGGAAGAAAGCTACGAGAGATAGCTATACATGAAATGGAAAGGTGTGATGAAATTTTACGAGGTGCAGTGCACAGAGATGGAGTCATCTGTGATACTTTCGGTGTTGCTGTACAAGAAAAACCAAGTGAAGAATTGTCATTTCTTGTCAAATTCCAAGCAAGTCATCACTTCTTTTATTTTTGATTAACTTTTCTGCAAATCAATGAGCCTATTGTTTCATTCGCACTTCTATTCATTCATATCAGTGTAGTGTGGCTTTGTACAAGCAGATGTATACAAAATAAGCTCAATAAGCACTCCATAACTTTTTAAAGTATGCAAGAAATATTTTCTCTTGATAACAACACCTCCACCCTGCTTATTTCGCTATTTGAGTCTAATGCTGACACTTTAGAGGTGCTAAAAGTTCAGTGTTTTTCATCATGTTTTACTGTAAATGGCTCAGCAGCACAAAGTTTTTTCTGGCGTAGTACCTGACCTCCACATTTGATACTATACGTGACTGTCATTTTAGCTTGATAGCTTGACATACTGGGTGAGTGTACTGGGTTCTGTGTTGGAGTGGTTCTGTGGCTTATAAATTAACCTCCTCGTCTGCGTCTCTTGCCTGCTGTGTGGCACAAGGTTCTGTTTCTGGCACTTTACAGTTTCTTGTATATCCACTCCCTCTTTAGCTCATTTTAAGCTTTTTAAAGGGCTTTTATTATCACTGCTACACAGATTATGTTCAGTTATATACCTCTTTTAAGCCCAAAGATGTTTTAAAATGACAAATTCTGCATAGTTTATAATAGACTCTATTAAAAGATGGGTGGCTGACAGTGTTCTCAAACTTAATAATGAGAGGTTACAAACAGAAGTCCTTGTTTGTGTCCTCCAACATATGGAAACACCAGGTTTCCTCGCGACTTTTCCTAAATCTTCTATCAGGAACCGTTTTTAAAAATAGTTTGGGACTTTATTTTAGCCTTTATTGTATAGGACAGGGACCCAGCAGGGCCCTGGGGTCATTTGTTCAGGCCCTGCTTGCTGTGCAGCATAACTAGGAGCGTTTGCAGTGGTCCCCAGATTCTGGAGCTCTTCCCCACTGAGCCTGAGATCTGTGGACTCAGTGGTTTAAAAAGCAGCTAAACGCTCGTCTTTGTCACCTTGTTTTTCAGAAACGTTTTGTCTGTATGTTTTTAGTATCTTGTTGTGATTCACATTGAAATTTTTATCCTGAAAGGTGCTATATAAGTAAAGTTTTATTCTATGTCATTCTTTTAAAAGGGGTCAGGTGGTCTCCAGGTCAGAGTTCAATTTTTTATTTTTTTTTATTTTTTTATTTTTTGCACAGAGCCCAAAACAAGAGGGGACATTCAACTGAACAATAAAAAAATAAATGAAGACAAAAAAAAATCCCAAAGTTGTTTATTCACAATCTGATCTGTACTGTCCCAACGTATCATATTACCTGTTATCTTACTTATATTTGTGGGATTCTTTGATCCAAAAAGGTTGTTGCACTTTAAAAGCTCTTCAAGACTAATTTGCAAACAAATGTTGGAAGTTTAGGACGATCATCTCACAGAGACCGCTGCAACAATCTAGTCTCACCAACAGCAAGCGAAAATGAGCCAAAACGACATTCTAGCAAAGAGTAAAATGCATGTGTGTTGGAAGATTTGTTTGTATGATGTATCATGTGCCGGCCGTTATAATGACCATGACAAAGTAGACATAGCATGGGAAAAACCTAGCAGAGTTGCAGATGACTTTTTAAGTATTGTCATTCTGCAGTTTACCATCAAACTTTATATTCTAACCAAGTTTATTAGGCTCATACGATGTGACTTGCAATAAAATACATGACCAATGAAATCTCACAGGATGTAGCTGTAGGTGCCTAAAAAGACTCTAAACAACTAAAAGTCTTTCTCTTTTAGAATAAAAGATGAAGGAACCTTTTATATTTTTAAATGAATTTAAGCCTGAAGGCTGTTTGTACTGTTATGCTCAGGCTTTGCTTGGATCCTGGGATTTTGGTGAGTAGCCTAATGAGCAACTCTCCTGCCATCTGGTGGTGGCAAACTGACGGTGCTGTGTCTAAGTCTTCAAACTCTTTATAACCTTTTGGCTCCACACGTAGAAGATGTCTGGGCATGTGAGCCTACTGTAACTAATCAAACTATTGTTATTAGTCTTTACAGGAGTTTAGTGCCCTCGGCTTTGCGTGACTGCAGGCCTGCTCATGCGCCTGCAGGGACAGGTGGAGTCCCAACCCCCACAAGTCATCCTGATAATTTTGTTTGTGTTTTTGTCTCTCTGAGAACCAGTTTTAATGTGATACAGAGTGGCAGCAGTTCACCCAGGCCTTAATTTGTTGCAGAGCTTCTTAAGAAGGCTATGTCAAAGCTGCGAGTTAGCTCTTATGCTGTTAATGTTCATTTAACACCACAAAGTGCAAAATGAGAATAATAAAAGGTCAGCTCCAATCACCACAAAGCCGGTAGACAGATTTGAGCTGAATCCGAGCTACTTGGCATTTCTGGCTCTATTATGGGAAAAGTGTTGTTTGCCAATTCTGGCACAAAAATATTGAGCTGAGCCAGGCTTTGGTTGTGACAGGTTTTATGTGGGCCATGTGCCACAATATACCTGACAGTTGGCTCATGCAGCGGGGCCTGTGGTTGACTTGAGGCAGGCTTTCAGCCCACTCAACCTTCATCAGCCTGAGTTAACACTGTCAGTGAACTGGCTTAGTAGAAAACTGTAAATATGGTGCACACGTGGGCAGAGCATTTGTTGCTGAATGGGCAAATTAGGGAAATTCTAATGCAAACTCAGGAAAATGGTGACCCCCCAACAGCAACAATGACTCGTATATCACAAAGTATCTTATTTCAGTAAGTTTCTATTTCATATTTATTCTGCATAGTTTAGTTCAGAGTGGAGATACATGCTTGCAATATTTAATATTGGTGTTGCTGTATATTGTATCATTTTGGAACACCCACCCTGTTGTAAATATGTTTAATGACAGAGCTGAAAAGGTGCATCTTAAATTAAATACACAAGGTCTCATATGAGGGTGGATAACAAGTCAAATAAAAATGAAGAAAAGGAAACGGTCTACTTTTGTATCACTGACTCAAGGACTGTAGTATCTTTATTCTTTTCCCATCTTTAAACCTTTCCCTTGCAAACACCCATGTCAGTATAAGTGCAGTAAAAATGCAGCAGTGCCTCTTTGTAATGGAAACTTTTAACATTCTTCTCATCTCTGTGCCAAGCTGACCTGGCTGAATGGGAGGCTCCATAGTGTCTCATTTTGATTCCCTGTAATCTTTTAATGCAACATGTAATCGACTTGTTACAGCTGGCTTGTAAGGCCCTAACACATAAATGACAGCTACTGCCTGCCTGATGAACATCACTTAGTAACAAAAAAAAGAAAACACGCAACCGGCAAAAAACAGAGGTCTAGTGCACAGACGTAATGAGATGAGAGACACCAAGGAAGGGCAGCGCTAAAGAGAAGGCCACATAAATAGCCACAACCCTCCTTTATCATCATAGGGCAACACCATGAACTCAAATTGCAGAGATCATAACCAAATGCACAAACACACTCGCAAAAAATAGCAGTGCCTGTGAACTGTAACAATCTCTATTGCAACCTGTGAACTTGTAAATAATGTGCCTATAAATGATTCTGTGCTTGTGGTTCTTCTTGTTCTCTTTTTGAGAACCCCTCAACCCATTTGTGTGTAAAATCAATTTATTTTAAATTTCTGTGACACCTTTCTCCCTTTTCATTAACAAGCTGCGTCTAAGATACGTCACTTCACTGACTACATCCTCAAAAGTATAAAAAAACCTTGAAGAGGTAGAAAGAAGTCAGCTTGGCAAACCTATGGATCCACTTCTCATCTCAGGAGGTCGAACGTAAGAAGAAGCCAGCAGAGGGTGCTAATCTGAATCAGCAGAGACCAGAGAGGCACTGTGGCAAAGATGTGTTAAGATTGTGATTGAAAGCAGCTCATATGCTGATTTTTTTTCTTAATCTCAGACTACATCTGTATTTAACCACACCTGAAAACTCTTATTTCATTTAGTTAAACTGCCATCATGTGCATGTTAAGCTATTCAGCATAGTGATGAGCAATTTGAGTTTTAAGTGCATGCGTCTTCATGGTCTGATATTTCCTGTGGTTTTTGCATCGCATGCAATAAGTGTACACACAGTGAGGTACCGATACTTTCATCACTGACAGACGACAAACCCATTTGGTTAATTTGCTGGAATTAAGAACAAAGCAAATATTAATTTCTTGAATTTTGAAACTGAACTACTGGATCTATTAGGTGTGACGAGACTTCTTGTTATGAATGTATAATAAATATATCAGCTGCTCCAAACAAAGCTCACCCAAACAATAGTTATTATCAGTCTTCTGTGCAGCTTGAATGGGTTTGCTGTCTAATTGCTGCACTTTCACTGTAGCTTTTGTGGACTAATTAGCAGGCAAATCAGTTAAAACAAGACAAATCTAGAGACACAATCTTCACATGGTTGTCATCTACCTCATTTGTAAACATGAATCACTAACTACTGGTGGATTAAAATAAAAGATGTGGATGGATTGGGGCGATTCGTTGAGTTTGTGTCAGAGAAAGATGAAAGAAAAATTCCTGCAGTTGCTTTTTGAGAATTTTTATTAAATTTACTCTTCATGGGCTCATAATTTAGCACCAATAATTTTATTTTTGAGTCAGTCTCAAGAGACCACTGTTGTTATTCAAACCCTGCACACCATGTCTGCCATGTCCACAATCAAATTATTCAAATCAAACTCATAGACAGACTCACCTGAGCAGTACATGCATAAAAAAGTAGCAACATTTGTTACAAAAATCCATCTTTAAATAACTGAATACTTGACTTTTTTGGTTTGTTTTAATATTGCTTTGAAGTCAGAAACTCCAAATCAAATTTCATGACTGAAATGTGAACTGAATTGAAATGCCTTCAGATAAAAAAACAAAAAACAAATCCATAACATTTAATTAATCAATTTAAAAAAAGCTTATAAGGAATAACAAAGTAAACAACAACCAGAGCCATGTCGTTTTTAAGCTGGGAGCATGGCTTATCCTGGGGTCTTGGCAGGCTTTGGCATTGTTATCAGGCTTCAGGTTCGTGGGGTTTCCCTCAAAATGGACCGGCACACACTCGTTGTCCAACACTTCACAGGCCAGGATCAGGTGTTTGGTGTCCTTTTGGACACTTTTGATACCACAGGTGTCCTTAACACTTCTCACTGTGACAAAGGTGAAAGGCTGCTGGCTGATGCACAGGTTATCCTTGTACGTCTTTCCTCCATTCTTTGAGCAGACGGCCTTCACCCTCTTCAGTTCCTTTGGATCAAGGAAGGACTGTGTGGGTCTGCTACAGTCCCCGATATTCTTAATGTAACTAAACCACTCATTTTGATCAAGGGTCGTAGGAGTTCCATTGCGAACGTGGCGATCCATGAAGGTTTTGAAGCCTTTTTTCCAAGTGGAGAGCTGGCAGGGAGCATCGCTTATGGCAACAGTTTGATGTCCCAGAAAAAGACAGACGGCAAGCGAGAGGTAAGTCCTGGGAGCAGCCATTACCCAGCGGTCCTGCAGAGAGCGAGAAGAGTTATAACGGAGCTATAAAGAAGTCGTGAACAAACACTTTACAGCTTTTCGCTGAACAGTACATAAAAAGCAGCTGAATTAGCGACAGAGCCACAGCTGACTGTCTGTGCAGTTTTTAAAACATGAAAACGGGAGCAGAAGTAGAAAACCGCTGCTTATTTGAGACAACTTCCTACCTTTTGCCAGCTGCTGGTTCTTCTGTGAGATATAGAAGTGAAAGAGCTCCAGATGTGAGACGACTGCGCTGTCTTTCAGTTCTCTTCTTGTGCCGTAGGAGTAGGAGTGGCCAGAACTTGTGCATTACATAAGGCCGACCACATGGCTATGCTTCAGAGCAGTGATTGTGGAGAGGAAGGTGATCCAGTGATTGCTATAAATACTAAAGGTCCAGTGAGCTATTTTGGCTACTCGCTGTCTGAGTCTGCTGCATTGAAGGGCTGCTTTTTGTAACACGTTAATTTAATTATGCAGATTATTATCATGTTTCAACCGATACATCACTGTCTCTGTTTTGATAGCCTAGCCTATGTTCCTGCAGACGTGACCTTTCAATTATAAATCAGCTGACATCATAGTCAGCGTAAATTATAGTTAAGATTGAAACACAGGAATACTTAAAATTGCTTGAGATGTCATCAAAAGTCAGAATATGTTACAAATGAAGAAATCATATCTCATTTACTGTGGCTTGCAAAAAGTATTCGGCCCCCTTGAACGTTTCCTCATTTTGTCACATTACAGCCACAAACATGAATTAATTTGATTGGAATTCCACGTGAAAGACCAATACAAAGTGGTGTACACGTGAGAAGTGGAACGAAAATCATACATGATTCCAAACATTTTTTACAAATAAATAACTGGAAAGTGGGGTGTGTGTAATTATTCAGCCTCCTGAATCAATACTTTGTAGAACCACCTTTGCTTCAACTACAGCTGCCAGTCTTTTGGGGTATGTCTCTACCAGCTTTGCACATCTAGAGACTGAAATCTTTGCCCATTCTTCTTTGCAAAACAGCTCCAGCTCAGATTAGATGGACAACGTTTGTGAACAGCAGTTTTAATGAGATCAGAAGATGTTTGAATGGCTTCGCTTTCGTAAGTGAAGTGTAACCAAACTTCCTCATTGTCTTTTCTCGCTTTCATCTGAGTTGTGATCTAATCTTCAGGCCTCCAGAGCACAAAACAACTGTGACATTAAACACACGTTTATGTTCATTCAAATCTGATTAATACACATAAAGCTAAGAAGGTCTTTTCAGCTGATTTTGCTGTGGTTCCACAAAGAGAGCAGGCCATAGTGAGAACATGGGGACCATAATCTCCTCTAATTTACTGGTACTACCAGTATCAGTACTGGTATCAGTCATGACTCTTAAACAAATCATAGGTGTCATATGTTGTCACTGCAGTCTTCAGGAATGATCTATGTCATGTGCAGCTGGTCACGTGTACGGTATGCTTTCATAATAAAGCTCCGTTGGATTGCACCCTCATCATGATCTCGTCAGCACGTTTGAGTTTAACACACAAGGCCCAGGAAGCAGGTTTGTGTCTCCAGCAGGAATCAACCCAGTGTCCTTCTGCTTACTAAGCAACTATGTTAACCACTACAATCCAGAGACACCTCCAGCTTTAAGTGTTTTACTGGTGTAGTATTTTGCATCATGAACACACACGTTACTCTTTTTGCTGATATGTTACTTCATTTAAGAAAAATGCCTAAAGAAGTTTGTTACATTTCGGTATCAAATATCAAAAGTGCCTCTTCAGTCTTTTTATTTTTTCTCTGCAGATGTGAAAGCACCCTCCACCTCAGGTAGGAAAGGCAGAGGAAACAAAATTAGACAGCCTTGCCTCGCAGCTGTCAGGTTGTATGACATGAATATGACACGTGGCTCTGCTGCATCATGAACAGTTTTGTCCTGGCCCACTGCTCCATCTCATGATTTCAGATAAAACACACAACGGCCATGATATTTTGGGTTAGGAATTCACTTTTTATGGTTAGGGTTAAGGTGAATGAATAGGGAAAACTTTATGTCAAGCAGCATCCTCAAACTTCCACAGCTCTCAACACTTCTTACTTGATCACATGCAATCATGTGAGCCAGATATTAACACGCGGTCATATGTAATCAAGAATCGGCAAGTTTGACATTCAGGTGTTTTAATGTGGTGTCCATGTTGACAAGTTAGCTGAAAACAAACACATAAAGAGGACGTATAGCACCCAAACCCTCGATGGAATAACTAAATGCACATAAATAAAACTGATTTACAACAAAATCTGCTGATTTCAGTTCAGAGCCAGAAATGTTCCGATATCGTGTATTTTATACAAATAAAACCTGCTTCAACTCTCGTGTGCGTTGTTATCAAATTTCCTTCAATTCTTAGGTTTTAGTGAAAAATAAAATAATTTTAATTAGGATTATTAATGTGCCAAGTGACGTGTGCTTACAGTTCAAAGAACAAAGTGAACAGATAAAATACCGCCCCACTGTGATAAAAACAACAGAATGTTTATCCCCCAAAGTATTTACATGAGTCGGTCATATATTCCAGCCATGCATGAGCCATACCTGAAAAAAAACCCCAGCAAAACTGCATATTTACACCAACTGCTCCCTGTGCAAACTGAGGAAATGTCATACGCCAGACAGAAATGGTCCAGGCAGCAGGTGGCTTCTCCTGTGTCCAAGTCCCTTCGCTTTTTTTATAAGCTGCTCCTTCTTCTTCTTTTAGCGTTTTGTAAATGATAAAGTAAAAACATGTTGCTTCCTCTCCCCTGAGGAGATGTGGATCAGCAATAAACTCACTGATGAGAGGGACAGTGTTTGATGTTGCTGTGAGCTAGGGCACACTTTGAGGTGACAGCAAGGACTCTTCTTTCTTTTCTGCTTCTGAAGTCGAGTTCATAGCCATGTCTTGTTTTTCCTCTTTTTCCTTCTCTGAATCCTTTGTCCTGAAACGTCAAAGCGAAGAGTTATCCCCACCGATTAATCGCACATACTTCAAAACTTCTCAGATTGTTTTTTTTTTTTTTAAATGTCAGTGTAGTTTATCCAGAAGAGGTCGCTCCATGTCCAAAAATACAGCTCAGCCCCGGTAAGGCTCCATTATATGAGTAAAAAACAAAAAAAGAAAACTAAAAATGATCAAACACGGGTGTTTTAGGAACCTATGAGGGCAGGGGATAAATTAGTAGAGTCAAGAGAAAATAAACTAGCAGAGGGGGACATGTAACGAAGGATGCCCACTGGATTTACTGTGTCACTGTCACGTTGCAGTACAGCAAGAGTACATTTTTTTCATCACATATTTTGGATATACTAATGACATTTTGCTTTAAATGTATATAAATATCCTTCTATCCTTATCCATTTTTTCCACTTGAGTTCAGGGTCACAGGAAGGAGCTGGAGCCTATTGCAGCTGTCATAGGGAAAGAGGTGGAGTAAACAAGCCCCCATTCATATAAATGTCCTGGCAGTTCATTCAGATGTCGTAACAGAAGCTTTAAGAATCTGTGGATATATATCCTGTCTTTCAGGTTGGTCGTGTCATATCAACTGCCATGTAATACTATAAAACGCATTCATAGAGTTGAAAAGTTATGGTATAAAAATGTATTGTCTTTTTTTTTTCATTTCCTTCCAGCTTTACTCTGTTTGGGAAACATTAAACATGTGAAGCTGTGTCAGGTTACTGAAGCAGGTTGCTGGGGCTGACAAAATACTATTAACACCTTTCAGTAAAATGCATTTCAGTTCAGTTCAGGTTTATTTATAAAGTATCAGATCACAGCAGTAGTTGCCTCATGGCGATTTATATCGTAAGGTAAGGAGCCTACCGTAATGCAGAGAAAAATCTGGTCCAGCCTAGAAAAACATGCACAGTCGACCCCCTTATAGCTTCTGTGCAGAAATGTCAGTGCATTTAGAAGAAATCAGAGGTTGTGTCCCCAGAAAGCCTTCATGTGCCATTCAGACTCTAGTGGATCCTTGTGTTCTCACGTTGTTACACTGGTTTAAAACACAAGAGTATTTAAAAATGGAAAGCTATCAGCTATTCGCAAGAGCAGCGAATGATGAAAAGTTTCCTGTTGCCACTTTAAATCAACTAAACTTTAGCCAGTAGAGGCAGATATTATTATTCCTTCCCATGTAAATTTACAGTTTAAGAGACAGTCCAACACAGTCACGTATGTATCCAGTGAGCACTGAGTACATTAGAAGACAGAGGACAGAACTCTAACACCTAAAACCTTAGGATTAAGGACTACTCTTCTTACTAATGACAGATGTTTAAGAAATTCTAACTGTACTCTGGAGGCTTTCTTGGAAGTTAAAATGTCTCACAGTCTTTAGTAGGTACTCTAAGAATGTCTAACTCATGAGGATAAGTTATTGTGAATAGGTGGTTAAAAAAAGAATAAACTACGTCTGAGAGGTTGAAATTAAAGTTTTGAGGTCAGGGGTCATAATTTTGAACAGTGACCTTGGCATGGGAGCAGGCCGGTTATTGTGCAGGACATCCCAGCTAGAGGTAGAGCTGTCACAAGATCAAAAGATGGAATCACATGACAGGAACAGAAGAACAAAACAGAGAGTTAACATTTCAAAGAGGCTGTATGCAAGTGTTTTCTTCCCACTGTGCTCTCGTTAGTCTGAGGGAGCGGAGATGAGATTTTAATGTAAAGTTTAAAGCAGATTAACAAAATGAAAGCTGATGGTTTCCCAAACTCCTCGAGGGATCTAATAATCCATTTTGAGAAGTGCTGAAGAAAGCAGTGAAGATGTTAGCTCTTTCCCCCATGAAGACAACATTTGACGACTTCCGCTGTACCATCGTTGATGATGTTTGACACCTGAGTGCATATTATTTATATACACCCCCCCCCCTCACCACCACCACCACCGACACAAACACCCAGTCATTCTGGAAGAAAGCCCTCAAATATGACAGAAACTGTTCAGCACAAAAAAGAGAGACAGTGTTTACACATAGTAGGCATCCAAGGGGAAAAGAGTTAAATCGCTCGGGCATGGGAAGAGCTCATACTTTCATTAATCAGTGGTAATCATGAGAGAAGGCAGCGAATTATGAAATAGGCGTGTTATTGCAGCAGAGGTCAAAGGATCGGATTATTCCCAGCACTGATCTTAGTGCTAATTTTATCTTTTCATTTCTTTCTTTACATTTCTATTACAGCCCAACCAACACTGGTAATGGTAAAAATGATCATATTTAAGTTAAAACCATCTGATATTGTAACTAAATCAAAATATATCCACAGTTTTGTCCATGCCAGTGTATTCGTTGGACTCTAATTTATGTCTGCTTGTCAGCATACTGTAATTAATGATTTATATGTAGACTACTATGAGATCACCATTGTTTTCATTCACAGGGATCGAAAACAGAATGAATATGTCTATAAGCCGATCCAAGATCTGCGCTGAGGACGCCCGACACAGTCAGTGCTAGCCAAAAGCTCTGTCAGTATTCAGGTCAGGTAAAGCACCTGTTTACCACGACTGCTTCAAATTGGAGGAGTTTAAAAAATCTGCCAAGAGAAAGGAGTTGGAGTGAGGCGATCCCCCCCAAAGTTTCTACAGGTAAACAGTAAAGTGAAACCAAAAAGAAAAACAGAAAGACCACAATGTGCTTTTGAAAGAGTGGAAAGAAAAAACAGCAACGAGATTATGGAAATGACGAAGCAATGCAGTAAAAACCTTTTACCGTATTGTCTTCACAATGAAGCGAACGATAACCGCCAGGCCTACACAGCCACACATCACTCCTATCACTATGGCTGTTACTTCTCCTGCAGGGATGACCACAGAGACAAACAGGAAAGCAATAAAAAGTGAACAGAAATACAGAAATAAAGCAATTCAGCGAATTAAAAAAGCGATTCTACAAAAAGTGACCGCAAAGATATGCATGGAAATAACTGCTAGTCTTACCAGACGAGAGCTCCTTCCCCGATTCTACAAAATACAGAATAAATAATCATTTTGTTATTTTTCGTCTCACACGGAGCAACCAATCGGTTTATCTTGACAGTATCTGCTGTTCAACTCGTAGTGTTGTGAAATGTTATGTCCACTCAGTCTTGCTGCCTTTTCAAGAGTGCTGATATCACAGGCTTTCCAGTTCAGCCACTCATTACAATGAGCATTTTACACAAATTCTTTCTCCTTTGTTTTTGTCTGCCACTCTGTCTCTCTCTTTCACTTCTCTCTCTGTCTCTTTTTCCTCTTCCCTCTTCTCTTGCGATTACAATGGAGACAGTGTTCAGTTTCTAAAAAATCCTTTTCTCCAATAAGCTTGCAAAGAAACACTTTTTCCTTTTCCATCACTTCCCCTTATTCTCTCTCTTTTTCTCTTTAATCATGCCATCACAAGGTTATTGTCTCTCAAACAAAGTCACCGGCAATCATTAGTATTCCCACATTTCTCCTCACTTTTCACACTTTAAATCCATTGTACTAATTGCTTGCTTTGCTCTACATGGTCACCCACTGACTTTATTGTACTCATTGTTCTTTGTATCACGAGCAGTAGATTGGCATTACAATCACTCAGTGTAGAAGGGCTAAAGTGGGGTAACACTTCAAAGCAGACTGGCTGCGACCTGTCCCAAATCCGCATTTCTTCAGTCTGAAAGGCTAAAAAGAATATTCTGCTAATATTCTAACCAAGTACCATTTTTCTAAGTGCTTATATGCAAATATGTGACTTCCTGTGCACCACAGCAACATGAAAGAGAGAATTTCATGTCTCTTTTAATTATCTGGTTGTAGTTACTCTGTCTGACCTGCAGAAAAGGAGGTGAAGATGACTCTGTGGTTGAGTGGCTGTGTTGCACGGTAGTTGTCCTGCAGCAGCATCCTGTCTGGTTCTTCAGCTTTACTGGAGTAAAGGATTTTCTCCAACTTCAGCAGCTGGAGTGGAGAGATAAAAAGGAGAAGAAGAGCAGTTACACTGAGTTCTAGACTGCACGCGGAAAGCAAGTTTATATCCTTCTGGTAGAATAAAAGCTGTCAGTTATAGTGTAGTGCTGAAAGTTAAGTCAAAGTCACAAAAACATTCCAAGTTTACACTTTCTGTTACAAATAAAGAAAATATAACACTGCTGGAGTAGGACAGGATTTTCTGGACCATATGCAGGCAGCTCCTCGGCCAGTATTTAGTGCTGATATGTCTGCCTGGGACATGCTGGGTTGATGTTCTCATCAGAGGCAGATACAACCAATGAGCATTGCACAGCTGCAGGATGCACTCATCACATCCACAGGAAGCCATAACATGTCTAAACAGGTAAATATGTTGTTGGTAAGATAATGTTTTGTTATCTTAAAGGGATAATAAGTTCTGTGAGATATGTTTTTACATATATTTATCATGATAAAAATAATAATGGATTGGATTTTATATAGCGCGTTTCAAGGCACCCAAAGCGCTTTCCAATGCCACTATTCATTCACACACTGGTGGAGGCAAGCTACAGTTGTAGCCACAGCTGCTCTGGGGCAGACTGACAGAAGGTGAGGCTGCCATATCGTGCCATCGGCCAACACCAGTAGGCGGTAGGGTAAAGTGTCTTGCCCAAGGACACAATGACCAGGACAGAGAGCCCGGGGATCGAACCGGCGACCTTCCGGTTACAGATACGCTTCCCAACCCCCTGAGCCACGGTCGCCCCATGAAAAAATAATACATTTCACTTTGATTTTAAAGTAAAAATAGGATTAATGTTGTACTCAATATGCTCAATCGACCTGTTTCATATTAGTGAGGAAAAACATAACTAGCTGAGCAAAAAATGAGGCATGTTTGTTCTCTTTTTGCACTGTTTAGAGATTAGAGATTTTAGATGTGCAGACCTGGGCTACTGAGATTTGAACCCTTTTATGGAAAAGGGTCCAGATAACACTCTGGTGGCACGGCGGTGTTGTCAGGGAGCCGTTGTATCGATAGTATCGCCCAAGATCCTCAGGAAGCAAAGACTGCACGTCAAAGGCTGGGATGAACGCTTTCTGGTCTGATTATGGATGAAAGGAGAAGAAGAAATGTGTAAATACCCTTTGCAGCTTTTGCTCCTAAAATGTGGAATGAGCTATAGCTGGAGGCCAGGCAGGCTCCATCTCTCGCTGTTTTTAAAAACACACCTTTTCTCCTTGGCTTTGACCCAGTGTGAGTTTCTCTCTTAAACTTTTACCCTTTGTATGCACCTGTACTATTTCTAATGTTCTTCAGCTCCTATGTATTCACTTATAGCTGATTTATTGTTTTATTTTTGTTCTCGTATTTTTTGTAAAGCCCTTTGGTTAGCTGTTTTCTTGTTTTAAAGTGCTTTAGGAATAAAGTGGAAGTGGACGAAGATTTACCTGCGTGCCTGATGCGACTCAGATAGTTGAGGATGTTGTTAAACGCCGGGTTTGTCTCCTCACCTGTCTGGGAAAAGTCGGGCTTAAATGATCACTAAAATGCTCAAAAATATTCCAGCTAATGAAGGTGTAAGATTTACACCTTTTACTTTTTTATGATTATATGGATAGCTGCTGTGTGACAAAATTCTTTCATTACCACAATGAGAATTCCTAAAACAGCCAAACCGTCTTTCTGGGTCATCGCTGCAGACATGTTTGGGTAGAGCTCAGAGTTGTAGTGCACCACATGGAGCTGGAGGGAGTAGGAGGACACGCAGTATTTTTATAAATTCACTCTGACAAGGAAGAAGGCGGCGAAGAGAGGCTTGGGTTTAAAACTGACAGACAGAAAAAGCTGGATGCAAACTCAGTCCTGAAAAGCACTGAAATGTCTCATTATGCTGTAAAAGCCCAAATGCCAAGTTCATTTTTAAAAAATGATAATTGTCCTTTTCTTAAAGGTGTATCTATATTCAGCTCACCTTCATCCTTACTCCACTCTTTTACCTTCTTTCTTCTACCTTGTTCACTCTTTCCAAATTTTATTCGGTCACCTACTCGTGTCTTTCCCTCTTTTAAATTCTGTATTTTTTTTTTTTTATTAACATTAAATCAACACAAATGTTTCTTGGATGTTATTTCCCCCCTTAGCTTCTCGTCAGTGGGCTGTTTCATTATCACAGTGAACCAAAATTAAATCAACAAAAAAAGTGACACAAAGATTTAAATATAGAATATAAGAAGATCTTTAAATATACCGATGCAATTCCAAAAATAAATAATTGTATTTGTTAAAATAACATTTATCTTTATAGGAGGGTATATTATATATTTGTTATTAATATGTTATATTTAACCAAATATTTATATAATCTCAATCATCACTAAAAAATGAAAAACACAATCAAAAATAGTTTATCAGAGAATATAAAAAGTCTCTCATTTAATTGTGTCAATTTTTAGTTAAATGCTTACTGCATTTACTGCATGTGCCAAAGATAAGTAGATACATTTTTAAAAAGAGAGTTGGGTTTTTTTCACTTTTGATAGAAAAATAACTGAATTGACTGCTAATTCTCAAAGTGTTTTTCTATCAATCTTTGTCTGTTTTTTTGACTATTACTTAATTAAAAAGTAATAGTTGTAGCACAGCCGTTTTACATAGTTTTATGCACGCGAGAGGAAGCGATGAATTTCTTTGTGACTATTTCCATCTGCAAATTCACACATTTACTGCTGTAATTGTTGATACATATTGTGTGTAGTCACATATTTGTAACCAAGAAATCTGCCTGCCGTCATGCTGCCACAGAATTTGGTGTGACATGCACATTGCTTAATTGTGCATGTCACACATGTAATGGCAGATTCCAAGAAAACCTTTTTACACAAGTGTGTCTTACATACATGTTAAATCAGCTGAAAATAACTTTTATATTTATAAAAATATTTGTCTTTATATTTATAAATGAATGAATAAACATCTTTATACTGGTCCTTGTTGTTTATTTATTCATTTATTTATTATTATTATTTTTATATTACAAATCTGTTTAGTCCATGCTATGTTAAGTGACGCATCATGTATTGTGGGTGAGTTTCATATTTACTTTAACTGTATGTGTGTGGTTACTGGTAGTTAACAGTCAGATGTGTTTAAATGTACCTCTGCATCTGCACTCAGTCCGTTAATGGTGTGTTCACTGCCTCCGGGACTTGGGCCGTCATTGCCCCAGTGGAGGTGCATTTGTATGGCTGTAAAGAACCACGGCAGCCCCCCGAGTCCCATCCATTCTGGCAGTTCAATCACCACTGATGGAGAAATAAACAACACTGGTGACTTGTTTCTAGGAAAGTGTATAATGAGAATCTACAATTTTAAAAGTGGATATAAAAATGGAAAGTTGCAAGTCATCTCTTATTAATCTCCTAAAGTAATTAATGAGCTATAAAAGTTTGCTGACCACATCTGACTCCAGTATAAACAGGCAGACCGTAAAACTGGAACGGGAAATGAGCTGGCTGCCAAAGTTACCTGTGTGTCCGTTATTGTACATAGTGAAGGGTTGGTTGCCGTGCTGGCTGTAGCCCAGCGGAGTCACAGGGATCAAACTGGGGTCGTATTTAGCCTGCGTGGTCATCACATCAACTGGAGACTGTGAGGTACCACCACAATCCGGGAAATACTCTGACCACTCACTCTGGCCGACTAAGCCTTTGACAGAGGAAAGACCGTTACACTGATGTCATTCAATCACACAGCTCACTGGCTCAGTGAAAAGCTTCTATTGATGTATCTCTAATTATGCAGAACAATTATTCCTCTAAAGTACACTTTCTTTCTTTTCTTTCTTTAGGTTCACAGGCTCGTGGCAAAAACATGCACACATCCAAATATTTATGTGCCTTTGATAAAAGCCACCACTGCTGACAGTGCAGGACAATCCTGAACCAGTTTTGTTAAAACAGTCTAAATAACTGAAAACTGTTTGTTCAGAGAAACATTTCTATTTCTACTGTACTGAATTAACTCTACTGTCAAACACTTTTTTTTTTTTTTTTAAAAAGGCTGGAAAAAATACAAACATGCAGGGAAATGGATCTAAGCAATGAATCAAAGAAATCAGCACTGCATTAATTTTTATTAACCAGAGCAGTGGATAAACTGCTTAATCAACGTTGGTTGTCACCTGAGGGGATATATTCTAACCCAACTTTGAATGTCTGGTAATATTTATTTGTCACTCGTTTAACATTACGTAGTTGTTTAATTAACACAAATAATAGTAGCGCAGTGTCTTTTTTCTTATTTTGCATGACCACATTAACCATGTTGGGCTCTTACTTGTCAGACTCCTCATAAATCAGTGTGGGCATGATCGCATATTGAATGAGGAATGAGTGAGGAGTTGGAAAGACTTGTTTTTAGTTTTTTGGACTCTTAGACCTTTGCTTTGTGTGTGTTTCTTAGTGTTAGTGTTGGTTCTTGTAGCATAAATAATGTTATTCTAGTGATGCTGGTGCCTCGTAAGGCTCAAATTGATCAAAACATATTAATACAAAGGTTACTGAGGGGCTACTCTGTTTATTACTTAGTAGATTTAAAATATCAACATTAAAAAACACAAAAGCAGTAATATGTGTTTTCTGATTACTAATGATATGTGTTGATGATATTTGCTACTAAACAGCTAGTTAATGCAGATATCTGTGGTCAAAGAGACACAAAACATAAATAAACAAATAAACCATGTACAATAGATGTGCAATGATAGATAAGATTATAAAATTACTTCTAATTTAACAAAGTGCATTATGATTGTTGATGAGAGTCCATTTTTTCATAAAATACAGTGCTTTTTAAAAAACATAAATACTATATTTGTACTATGAGTAAATTCCTACAGCTATGTAAAAAAAACCATTAAAATTGCTTCTTTTTTTTAAATAAAATGTGATGCTTAATTTTGGATGGTTAACGCAGATGATGGTAAATTCTGGAAAAACCATTGTTGTGGCACTGATAATTACTGACTTGATTATTGAATGACAGTGTCAGTATTTTATATAATTATAACCTGATGAGCATGAAAAACAAAGTATATAATAACCTGTACAAGATTCAGATATTTTTGCTGGCTTCCATAGGAAATTACTATGAAATGTTGGTCCCCTGCTCACATAATATCTAATATGTAATATCTGTTAATGTATAAAAGATTAAAGAGTATTAAGATTAATTATTTTTAAAGAATTAAATGGAAAGATGGACAGAGATACGCTGAGAAAGAAACTGAGGGAGAGGAGGGTAGTTGAGGCCTGGGTTCACTGAATTAAAAAGAGACTGGTCTATTCTATTGCACGATAAAAGTGCAAAAAGAAACTTAGAAAAGAGGAAAGAGCGACATGTGAGTCAAAGAACCTGAATTTCAATTGCAAAGCGAGGAATGCTTTAGAAAACAGGCACACCACTGACACCTTTTACACACAAAAATGCGAGGTCTGTCATGTTACTTGCAGCTGTAGGTTCACTGATTCTGTGTTTAAAAGCACATTATACCTCTGCAAAACCAACACTTCCTCTGCATAGACACAGTAAATTCAGAAGGCTTTGTTTACACTCAAACACACAGAAATTGAGGAATTGAGGAGGGGACTTGACATTAATTATGTAAACGCATACCACATGTCCACTCCCACTGCTTTCTCCATGTCTCCATGTAACCCCCACCTTGCCCTCTCTAATCTGCCAAATGCCCACTGCCCCTCACTAGCTACTCTTCACAGCAAAGAACTTCAAAGTCTTGCAGCCCCCTAACTGGTTGTCATGGAGGTCTCCATGGTGACTGGAGGCGAAAATTATGCCCCCATGCACCCACCCTACCTCTCAAAGCATGCTACAACCGGCCTGAATGCAGCTAAAAACAAAGACACATTGAGAGGGTGATGAGGAGATCACCGACTTTCCCTTAATTGTCTCTAAACTCCTGTGAAGACAAATCTCTGACATCAAGTGATTCTCCACTTCACAACCTTGTGCTTAATAAAACTGATTTTCTGCATTAGTAAACACACCGTATGTACTGCAACACAATCTTACAGTCGTCTGCCTCTATATCCAGTATAATAAGACCTAGACACACATGTATATACACTATCTGCCTCCTGGTACAGACTCTAAAGTTTGCTGTGTATTCTGCATGTACTGTATATCAGTGCTGCTCTCCTGAATACATGCAAAGGGTGCTAATCTGTGCACCCCATTCATTCCCACAATGTCTTTGTCTGCAGCATAGGCAGCCAGTGTGCCTCAACAACACAATAAACACATAGGATATTGTGCGCTGCAACAATACACTGTGCGATTTGCTTTGCTTTAGCTTCATTCCGTCCCATCTCCCTTGCTCTGTCCAACACACTCATCTTCGTGCACCTGCCTCTCTCCCAGTCAGCCTCTCTCTCAGGCTTTTTCTAGCTTTCTTCCTTTCAACCAGCCTCCACCCACCCCTTCATCATCTCTGTGTGGCTGCTGCCCTCATGCCAGTTTGCTGAACTGTAACTAATACAGAGAAGGGGAAAAACAGAGGGAGAAAGGGTGGAAGATATGGGAGGGGAAGACCTAAATCCTACCCCAGTTACAGAAGCTTTTACCAGAATTTTAACATTTTAGAGATCCAGATTTAACATGTGCAGCCAAGCAGGTGAAAACCCTGCTTAGTTGTTTCATGCAAAACTTGTGCAAGTCTTTGATGTCATCAGATTAGATTGCGTAGTGGATTACACATTAAACTGTACGAAATGTCTCTATTTGTTTTCAGGTCATTACGAAATTGACTTCAGGACTTTGCTCCTTATTTTTAAAGTGCTAAAAAAACAACAAAAAACAAACAAACAATTGCCCCAGATATCTAACATACTCTAACCATAAATCTAGACAATGTTGTGCTAACTATCACTCAATAAAATAATCTGTTTTTTAATGAGCTACATTGGGAACTTGAACTTACCAGAGTAAGTCCAGGTGATTTCCTCTGAAAAAAAACAAAAACAAACAAAAGAGAAAAAATTCCTGAAATTTCTGTTTTGGTTAAACCAAATTTAAAAATTCACTTTGAAAAAAGAAAAGGCAGAGGATAAAAGATAGATCAGGAAATTACTACTTTTCTTCTACTAAGGCTCAAACTGGAAAACCCAAACCATCAAATACCAGAATCAAAGCCAAAAATCTCACATGATACCCGTTATTATGTTAATTTTCACCTTACCAGCAGCAAGGGCAGGCATCCACTGGAAAAACAGAAGTATTAGCAGCATAAAAAGACCCAAAGTGTCCATGTTATCCCGCTTTGCCCATACACAGTGAATAAGAGCAGACTGAGAGATGAGGAACGAGCAAGAGAGAGAGTGAGAAAGAGAGGAGAGAAAGTGACGGGCTCCAGCAATCCCACCTGCCACAGCTCTGTTTAACAGCCAGAGTGTTGATGTCACATGCTGAATCCACTCAGGCACACAGTGCACTGGTCTCAGCAAGAGAGAGATTAACAGAAAGTATGAAAGAAGACAAAACGAGAAAATCGGGGGCGAGACAAGGCCCGGTTTAGGGATCAGTTAGTGAGAATTCATTCAGAGTTGGAGGCGGAAAAAGACAAAAAGACAGGATGGAGGAAATTGGGTTAAAAATAAAAGAATGAAAGACCTAACTGATTAGGGAAGAGGAGAAATGGAAATATGTGAAGGAAAAAAAGATGTCTGCTGTTTTAAACATAAGTTTTTTTGGTAGGAAGAACTTCTGTGAGTTGAATTTGAGTCATTTAACCACACCTTCTGCATGCACGCTTGTGTATGAACTAGTATTTTATTCTACGTCACATACAGAGGCAATTTAGAATCAACAGTTAGCTGAACACGCAGGTCTGTGGAGTTCCTTGTTGATGCAGAAGAACTTCCTCTGGTGTCATTAGGCAAGATGAAAACTCTTTGAACAGCTGATTTGAACATGTAAAATTCACCAGAGGCCTGATAATCACGTTTCTACTTAGCACATCTAATCAAACATTAAACTGATCTTGCTACTGAAACTTGTAAAGATTCTGATGCATTTAGTTACTGAACTTTAATCAATAGTGTTAATAATACCAATATTTCCTTTCTATGATGAAACTTTTATTTATCTGTTATAGCGTGACTCTCTTTTGCAAAAAATACCCTGCCTAATGCAGGACAATCAACAGTGTTTCCACAGACACAAATACACACTGTGAAAATACAGATGAAAAATATACAAATTGTACGAGATAAAGTCCAAAAATGACCAAAAAGAATAAGATTCAAAGCCCAAAATATCAAAGTAAGACCTAATTGTAAACTACCACCACCCCCAGATGTACTAGGATAAAAACAAGAAACCACAAATATTTTAGAAATCTGTCAAAAACGTGTTTAACAAAACTTTTTTTCCCCATGCTAAATTTCATGGCATTACAGGGTTAGTGATGTTGTGATGATCTATAGGAGGCAAAATGACAAGAGCTATGCCATTGTTCACAAACTTTATGATCCCACATCAGCTGTAAAACCACATTGTATGAAATGAATGATGTTGAGCTGCTTGGGCAAGAATATAGATGACAAGAAAAAATTAAAAAGAGGAAGAAAGGAGAAAAAGGAGGTCATACAGGCAAAGAATAAAGGTGTTTAGTACAGTCAGAAGATGTGGATGAGTGAAAAACAGAACGCTGAGAAGACAAACAAGCGCTGGTTCTCATACTAGTATTGCTAGTCAACTTCTTCTATGTTTCGTTTATCAAAAACCCCCAAAAAGGTCAATAAAAGTGCAGTTCTGATTTTATTGCATCACCCCTCCATCTTCTCCCATCCTACGACTCTGCCTCTCCACCCTCGCACTCCGCACTCGTTCTTTTATCCTCTTCCCTCCTTTCCTCTTTGACTCCAGTCAAACGTTGTCGTCCACTTTTGCTTTTTCCTCAGCTGTGACTGTGTGTGTCAGAAGCCTGCAGGTGTGATCAATTTTCTTGTCTTTGTGACTTTGTTCACATGTGACTGCATGCATGACTGTGTGGTATGTATGTGCATGTCATATATGAGGTTTAACCACAGTCAAATACTTGACTGGAGGTCACCCTCTAAAGGCTCTGCAGTTTATTAACAATATGGTGTCAGATTTATGTGTTTTATTGTTTTCTATTAATTTCTTCTTGATTGACTTGAATAGCAACAGTAGCACAGTGTTTCTCTGAGCATGAAAAAACATGAAGTTCGATGATTTCTTCATAGAAGAATGCCTATCACAAACTGAATCAACAACAAATCCATTACAAAACTAAATTACAAACAACGAAAAAACTGGTTCTTTCACCTGCAAAATTATGGGAAAATTACAGATTTTTTTGGTTTGCAAGGCCTCTCTTTGAATGCAATCTACTCTCAACACTGTCAGTTCTTTGGAACTGATACTCTGACTTTTGTTATGAAATACTAATAATAATGCCCTTTTTTTAAATAACTTACTCATGCTTCACTACAAACAATATTTGTTATTGAGGTGCAATTGATGCAACTCTGCTTTGTACTTTTATCAGTCACATCTTGGAGGTCATTCACAGTGCAGGTGACATTGGGGGCCATTGATTTTCAAATGTTCGTCCAATATATAACCGACAGCTGTTTCCTGTTCTTGGCAGACAGGAGTGGCCTCCACTGTGCTCTTCTGTTGCTGTAGCAGATCTGCTTCAAAGTCAGATGTGTTATGATTTGAGAGATGCGCTCCTGCACAACCACTCGTGTTTGTAACGAGTGGTTGACTGACTTACTGTTGCTGTTCTGCTTAAAATCTTCTGGCCGTTCTTCTCTGACCTCTGACATCAACAAGATATCTTCACCCAGCTGCTGCTCGCTTGATATTTTCTCATTTCAGACCATTCCCAATGCCAGCAGGCCAGCAGTATTCGAAACAATTAGACCAGTAGCTGTGCCACTTTTATTCCCCTTTCTTCTTGATGCTTGGTTTGAACTTGATCAGACTCTACTGACCATGTCTATATGCCTGAATTTGAATTTCTGACCTGTGATTGGTTGATTAGGTATTTGCATTAATGAGTAATAAAGTGGCTGCTGAATGTATGTGGTGTGACTGTAATGGACTATACAGTGGCTGCTGCTATGTTCATGGATTCTACATATTTTCTTTGTCTATTTTCTGATGCATATAGTTTCACGAGTATCATTTTGCTTTTCTCCATTTAAGCAATTTTGTAAAATTTCAAGTACATTGTTCACATTTCATTTTTTGTGCCTAAAATGTTTTTACTCTACATTAGGGCTACATTTTTGCTGCACTCCATCCAAAGTCAGTAAGGTGCAGATAAAAGTAAAGAAAACTTTTGTTTATTGTTTCATCATAAATGCCACAGCAACCCAGTATGTCAGTGGACACACTTTGAGTAGATTGGCTACTTTGAAAAAAAAATTACCAGTAAAATTTCTTAAACCAGAAACAGATTCAATGTTACTGCAAAGAAAATATATGTATAAAAGAGTTATCTCTATGTCCCACATGAAAAGATAACCAAGCTAAAAAGCATCCCAGTGCGATCTTTACTTTTAAAGATATTAAAGTTATACACATTTTGGAACTAAAAAAAAAAAAAGTTTCAAGGCTTGTCTGTGTTTCCATATCTGCCGATCTGGTTACAAGCCCCTAATAAACTTGAAGAGACCACTCAAGGCCCACATGACTGCTTTGTTATGGTCAATAAACTTAACCCCCGGAGGTCTCCTGGATCCATTTCCAAGCATTAACTTCAAGGTTAAGTAATTTATTTGTGGTTCTCTCATGGATTCTGATTTTAAATAGAAAAACATATTTTAAAAACCAGAACACAAAATTCCCATTTCTCATCTGGGGTCTTTCTGACTTTACTGTGTTTCTTCATCACGTTGGTGTAAGTCTCACATCAGGAGTGTCACTGTCACCACATCTCATATCACAGTCTCATCTGTGCAAGTCAGTAAAACAGTCTAAATAAAGGATGTCAAACTCCTTTTACAATGAGGGCCACATACAGCCCACTTGGATCTTCAGTGGGGCAGATGAGTGAAACTACTCTTTCTGTCAGTGTAAACATCTTTAATTATACATTTAATCCCTGAGATCTTTTAGTATAAGATAAATAAGTGCAGTATCTACAGCAGGTCTTGGTTTATCTTCATGACAAATGTGTAAATGTATGAAATGTAAACTACTATCCTGTAGCTTTAAAAGAACAAGTTTTCGTTGATTGATGAACATTTTCTCTTTTTTATACTGACATTTTTATATTAGACAGTAAAAAACTGGACCTTTTCCTGTTTATCTTTTAGGTAACTATTTTGGTGTAGTATCTTTATCAGCAGGAAAAGCTGTCAAATTGATAGAAAAATACAAAATTTAATGCAACCCATCATATCAACCTAGACACCTCTAGTTTTTTCTAAGAGTAACATCATATTAGTCACTGCAATTTTTAAAAAATCATCCCTTTTTTGTTGTAAATCAGTCCTGATACTATGTGCATCAGAAAATAAACAAAGAAAAAAATATACTTACAACACAGAAACAATTACTGAATAGTATGACAAAGTCACACTACATATGTGTGTAGTTCATGCTTGCATGTAATAACAGTGTCATAACCTGCACGTGTGACACAAGACTGAGAATATGTGTTTGTAGCTGCTTCGACTGAACCTCTTCTGAGACCGCGTTTATATTTGCTTTCAACTGAAGAGCATATTCACTGCTACCACTGACAGCATTTAACGGCCTTGCTGTTTCATGCATATTTTAAAAACTTGAGAAGTGATTTGATTGAAAACACTAATGCAATGCTTCACAGCGTTGTTTCATAAGCGAGAGATCTGTATTTCTTTCTGGAAAATAACAATTTGATCAGTTGTGCCATTCAAATGAGAAACACATCACACAATGACTATCACCTTTAGCAGTGAAGTATGTGTAAAACCAATAGCAGTGTGTACAAATACTATGAGAAAGCCTGATGTGGGTTCTCACTGGTGTGAGATTGATGTGAGAATGGCGTCAAAATGATCAATAAAAACTGTCATTAAATAAAGATCTTCGGTGTGAACACCAGGGGGAGCCCTATCCATGTGACATATTTTGGGCTTAAGGAGCAGAAAATACACCCTAAAAGTAAATGTTATCGTCACTTCTTCCTGCAACACTGGAAAGATCGTTACAATCTTGGAACTGCTCCAAAGATGCCGAATAAGGAAACATCGACATTTATTTAGGTGAAAAATAGCGAATCACAAAAATAAATAAATAAACTAGTGAAAACAGAAAGACTGAGCCCACGTGAATCCACTGCTTCACTGTGAACCGCAAGCGCCACCAATTAAAGTCTCCACGCACTGATTAGCTGCGCAACTACTTTTAAACTGGATATAAATCGCCCTTTAGGGAACAGTTCCCTTTAAAACCTCAGAGTCAATCCAAGCAAGAGTCTTTTGATCTAGATTACATCACATTGTGGATTCAAGGATAAACTTCAAAGATAAAACTGAAAAGGTTACATCACTTACTGCATCAAGCATAGAAACAACAGGATATAGAATTTAATTAATAAAATCACTGATTGCAACTATTTATCCCTTAAGATAAACAAAAGTGTGGGAAAAAAATTCCCACCAGGTCTGCTCATAAGTGTTTGAATTATTTGCTATTTATGTTTGTTGTTGTTTTTTCGTGAAACTCTGATCTGTTCTCTTCCTCGGGTTGTTGACAGCGGTTTGTGTGACTCGTGACTATTGTTTCTAACATCTCTGCCACTGATCTCGCGATTTTAGTTTTCTCCACCTCCGCTGTCTGTCTCTCAGCTCCATCCTTTCACACAGTGCACCGGAGCGCTCAAACGTGAAGCACTTCAGCCAAATTATGCAACACTGGTAACACTTGCCGCTCTCCCATTGGCTGTTGAGTCTTCCACTTGGAGGTGTGGCTAAAGTGCTTCCACCTGCCATTTGCCAAGTCTGTGCCGAGGGCGTGTCTGCCGGTTTCATTCACAAATCTAGCAGCGGAGCGTCTCTCCGACATGTGAAGATCCCTCTGCTTATTCTGTGGCACACATGTCTGCTCCGCAGATGTACGCCTGCAGCCTGAACAGAAGATGGATTCTGACTAGTTCAGAATGAAACTGTAATGTTTGTGGTAACAGCAACAAATATTACTACCATAATGGTGTCCTTTAGCACTTGTGTGATAGTAACATATGAAAAGGAGTCTAGAGAAATGTCCGTGCTAGAGGCAGGAGGCTTAAAATAACTGTTGGATGTCGGTGATCTTTGAGCCCTCGGGGAGCAATTCATTAAAAACAGGTGTGATCCTTTCACAGAAATTACTGCATCAGCTCAGGAACACTTCCACAAATTATTGTCTGTTCACATCCACAAATTTTCTTTTTTTCTTTAAAACCCCCCCACATATGGCTTATATGTGAACATAATCCAGAAACACTGCTATTTTCTCTGTGCTAACCCTCATTTAAAATGTACTCAGGCAAGGATGTTGGACAAATCAAAATTTGAAGTTCAGCATCCCACAACTAAAGAGGAGAGAGAACATCCAGTTCGTTATCAGCAGTCAGTCAAAAAATCCTGCATCTCTGATGGTGGGTGCATTGGTGCCTATGGAATTGAGAGCTTGCAAATCTGGAAAGGCACCATCAATGCTGAAAGACATATAAAGGTTTTAGAGCACCATATACTTCCATCCAGACCACATCTACTCCAGAGAAGGAGAAGCAACGTGACTTTGTAGTAGAAGACTCTAGTTTTTAAACTTGCCTGTCTGCAGTCCTGCCTTCTACAAATAGTCAATACAGGGATTGTCTAGGGATTGAGAGTAACGAAGTTTCTATTCTCTGTATGTCCTGTACATGTGGCAGAATTGACAATAAAGTTGACTTTGACTTTGACTTGACTTTGACTTTGACATCATGAAATTAAAAGTACAACAAAGAAGATCCAGGACTTTTTGAGCAGCTAGAATCCTATATCAGACGAGAAAGGGACGTTATTCCTCTCCCAGAAGTCCAAAAACTGGTCTCCTTAGTTCCCAGAGGTTTACACACTGTTGTAAACATGGCACCCCATCCCAACTTTTTTGAGACATGTTGCTGCTATCAAATTCAAAATGAGCTGATATTATTCTTGGGTTGAAATATTTGATATGTTTTCTGTGTTCCACTGTGAATAGAACAAGGGTTCATGAGATTTGTGAATCACTGCATCCTGTTTTTATTTACATTTTACTCAGTGTGCCAGTGTTTTTGAAACTGACATTGGAAGCTGTAATCGCACTGTAGTTGCAAAATACATTGTGAAAGAGTTTGCGTGATACTTTGGAACTGATTCCAAAAAGCATGTCTGATTTGCCCAAAGGTGAGTGCACTATCACTGAGGAGCAGATATAGTAGTTAATAATTGTGAGGCAGGCGCTAAAGTACCAGGCTTCAAACCAAATAGTAACTTATTTAAAATTTGAAACAAAGTTTAGTAGTACTAAACAGTTTCTGCCTGTTCTGCAATGAAAAGAAATATACTGTTTAGACACTCAGGTACGTGCACCCAAACACATAATAATTACAAGAGGGATGTACAGTATGTTTCATCAAGTTCCTTTATGGATATTATTTCATTGTGATATGGCAACATGATCGACATTTCCTCTAAATCAGAGGAAGCTGAAGGAGAAGGTAGGGCAGGGTAAAGCAGCAGTGTGTAGTAGTTTCCCAGCTATCCTCCTGGCATGGTCTGAATCTTTCTCTTTCTGATGGAGGACAAAGATACAAAGAGCACAAAGAGTGTATACTGCAAACTGTCTCCACTTTATATTGCAGCTCTTTGTGTCTTTGTCTTCCATTAGACCAATGACTTTTCAGTCCTAGTGTCTGATTCTCACCTCACCAAACAGGAACTTCAACTTTCACTACCTAAACATTTAAATGCTTTCGCACTGAGTAAGAATGTATGTAGAAATGTCTTCTACGTAAAGTAATCGTGTAAATGTTTAATTTAGCTTCTATAATTAAGCGCTCTCACATCCCTCTTTGTTTCCCTCTAAATCATCTGCTGAATCCTTTTTATTACATTCATGCAATAGTCAGTTTTTACTACAATCAACCCAATGGAGCAATGCTCTGATTTCCACCTCAGGGACCGGTTTGACACACTGAACTTTGACCCACTTAATTGACAAACACATCTTCCATAGATGATACTTCAGCTTGTCAATACAAGGACTGATAATGAGAAAAGAGAAAAAAAAAACATGGAAGCCAAGTGGAGGATGGGATTTGAAGGGGATGGTCTTCAGCAAGCATGAACTCAAAGTAGGTTCAGTGAGTTCATGTGCTGTAGAGGAATGCTCACGTAGCACACATACGACCTTTCCCCTGGTTTATTTTTTGCCAAAGTTCACCTGTTATTGTATCCTGACAATAAGAGGGTCCTGTTTGCGCACCTGATGTTAAGGTTACTAAATACTGAGGGACTTGACATAGTTGCAGGCCTCGAAGATGGTAATTGTCAATCTAACAAGGACACAGCCTGTTGTGTACGCTGAGGAGGGTCAGTGGGTTCATGTGTATGTTAAGCATGGCAGTGGGGGAAGGGTAGGCCGTTTATCATAGGCTGAAACATGCTGGGGATTTCGGATCTAAAAATACTAGTCAAAGCCAGTAAAATCGTGGCCTTACAATAAAGCCCAATGAGGAGAGAGACCAGCAATAAGATAAGTATGTAGCATGTGACAAGATCATGTGTATGATCCATGTACGTTGGTATAATGCATTGCAAGTTTCAGAGGGAGGGTCAGTGAGTTCGCTGCTGTAAGGCTATATATCATGGTACTGGGAGGTGATTTGTTATCTGTATGATTGCATGCAGCAGTGTGTGTTTTTAACTTAAACATGAAATGACACTGACACAAAGCAGGCAATCACACTTTAAATACGATATTTCATTGTTTGGAAAATGTATCACCTCAGCTCTCCTTCCTACTTTCATCCTCTGAATTCCAGTTTGTGACACTAGACAAACGGGTTGGTAAGCTTTAAACTGAGGAAAATACAAAAATGTTCACATGAGATTATGTAAAACTGCAAGAAATTTAGCAAATAAACAATATCCGTCTAATATTGCAAGTTATGTAAGCCAAGATATCTCAGGGTGAAAGAATTGCACAGCCTTGTCCAGGCAGAGTGACCATCATTATAAGAAATGTGATTTTCTAGTCTGTTCTGGGCAATATAATGAAAAACGTCGCCCACTGTTTATTTAGTTATTATTTTACCTTTGAGAGGCCTTATTTGTAAGCGGTTTTCGTGCTCTATGCGTGCCTTCTGCTAAACCTCTCAAGTCCTTTGTTATATTTATTTATCAACGTGCGTTCTTACGCTCTCGGTATGAGTAATTTTTGCGCACATCTCGTGCATAGAACATACTGTGCACATCTCGGGCCGACGTGCGTGCCTGCGTGTGTTTACACCCGCTCGCTATAGTAGAGCAGCCCAGCCCAGACGCCACACTCACGGGCGACACATGAGTGGGCAGGACCGTGAGTGCCGGGGCCGCCGTCCAGTCAGCGGAGATCACTGCGATCACTGGCTGAAAGGTTCAGCCAATGGCGCGCGCCGCCGTCGACACGGCAGCCAATGGAGTGCCCGCAGAGCGTGGGCACGTGGATTTGCGCACATGTTGACGCTTGTAAACTGCCGAGAGAAAGAGGCAGCACAGGCACAGACCGATGAACGGCAGGCCGGGTGGTGTGTGTGTGTATATGTGTGTGTGACAGAGAGGTGATGCTCGGCGTCCCGATGCTGCTCCAGCCTCGGAGTGTGGACTGACGGACCAAAAGTAGAAGACAGAGCCATCCTCCACTATTATTAGAATCAGCTGTTATTTTTAAAAGCGCTTTACTGAAGGTAAGAATTTTCAAAAGCATTTTTATCTTTTTTGTTTGCCGAAGTTGGCAGCTTAGCCTGAAGGAATTTCCTGTCCTGTGCGTACCATCCCGGTATAATTTTAATATATCCTAAAGCTGTGTTGCCTAACGATAAATTGCTTTTAAACGTTATAATGATTGCTCAGATTTTCCTTCATGTTTAAGACAAGTAACTGCTTTGGATTTATGTTAGTGTCTGATAGACTGAACGGCTTTAGATGGCCTGAATGTACAGTTCTATTAGTTTCTCTTGCTGGCGTGGTGGTGGTGGTGGGCACAGACACAGGCCGGCAGAAAACACCTGAGTCGCAGCCTCATGGTCTACCTGTGCAGGCTGTGGCAACACATCCACCAATCCAATCCTACCGCATCTCCATCCAGCTGGGGCTATAAACTAAGTAAGGGGTTGTACATAAACAGAAATAGCATCAGATTGCCTCACGGTATTTCAAGCTGTTGACTCTTTCACGTTAACAACGTGCCATTTGGTTTGACAGCCACCAGACATAAAATGTAAATGGCAAAGCACGCTGTCTGAGCGTTTCTTTCTCCTTTTGCGTTTGTGTCAGTCTCCTTCATTTGTGAGTGACTTTTGACTTTATTTTTCTGACGCTGATAAAGAGTTCTGTTGGTGTATTTCATTGCTGAGCATTTCCCAGTTTCCCCTGAAATCTCCCCCTCAGTATTGGTGGGATCAGAGATTACACAAGCTGAGAAAGAAAGGGGGAGAAAAACAAACAGATGAGAGAAAGGCACATGGCCAGAAATGCAGAATGTGAAAATGTGAGTAAAAGGAGGAGGAAGAGGGCTTGGTTTGGAGAGGAAAGGAAGAGGGGGCACCGGGCTTGTGTGCATAACGAACAGGATGAGCTGAAGGCAGAGCGGAGAGGGATGAGAAGCATACAGAAATACAGCCGAGAGGAAAGAGAGTGGTTTGCGTGTGTGTGTGTGTGTGTGTGTGTGTGTGTGTGTGTGTG